>NC_081180.1:40542036-40647034 GCF_029867415.1 Vicia villosa | reverse complement strand
TAGCTTTCCCTCTTCAATTTATTTTTATATTGTATCTCTAAAATTTTCAAAATCAACAATGTGATGGTCAAATATATTATTCATTTTGTAGTATTTACCCCCTCTATCATGTTCTAAAGGGAAACTTTATGGTCTTCGATAAAAAAAATTTGTTTATCTTTTAATGAGACGTCAAATATTAAAATTTTCTTATTTATGTCAAAACCATATATTTTATTGTTAAAGTTGAACAATTTTTTTGAATTTGAAGATTTGAACATGGAACATTTTTATGGTAGTCCTGATTTTAATTCGGACATGTTTACACTTCCATAAATTACTTCCCTTGAGTCATCTTCTGAATCCCCCTTTTGGTCACCTAACGCCACATAATAGTTGTTTTTCTTTTGAGGAAATTGTACAATCTTGTTAACCTTTCTTTTGGGATAGAGAGAGGTGAGTTACTTAGCTACAAAGTTCGGAAAAAAAAATCCAGAGCAATCGGTGGTAGTCGCTTAGCGTAATAACAAAATGGAGATATTAATACAAACACAAAAACCCTTCATATGACTAGTTGATGACCTTCTCTTTCACTCTACCATAACACAAACAGAATGCCATTCAATAAAGTTGTTTGAACTATATTTGTTTATGCAACTGTTGTCTCAACATAAGCAGTTTATAATCAATTTTTGATGTCTTTTTCATCACATTTCTATTGTTATATACTTGTTTTAGGATCAGTGTTAATACTTGGTTTAGTGCATCGACGTGCAGAAGTTATCCGTTGAAATTAACATGAATCAAAACAGGTTAGAATCTTTTATAAACTGTAAGAACCTGAATCAATTTTTTACAAAGAAAACATAATTAATTAAAGAAAACAACGTAGAAAAGTAATTAAACACAACAAAAAAAACAAAACAAAACAACAAAGTCAAAATCATGACCTTAAACACCCTCGAAGCACCTGAATCGCCATTGAACTCAATAAAAGATTAATATATCATAAAAACAAAACAACAAAATCAAAATCATGACAACTAAGTCGGTATTGGGGAACGACAAAGTTAGGATTCGAAACCCTAAGCAAACCCTAACAAAACAAAAATGAAAAACTGAATCAAAAAGGTTACCTTGTAACAAAATCGTGTTGATTTCTTATTGATTCAGCTTTTAAAAACAATAAAATCTTCCTTGTTATGGCCGGTGAGAAAATAAGCTGTTGTGGTTGGTGAGAAGAACGGTGGTTGGTGAAACCCTAAAAAAAAATTTCTCATCATTTTCCCATATACACAAACCCTTCAGAATATATAGAGATAGAAGAAGAGAGATTTAAAAAATAGGTTTGAAAGATCTTACCCAGTTTTTACATATTCAGAACCAGTTTCATCAACAACATCATCATCACAAGCGAGTGAAGAGGCAGAAAGAGAAGACATTGAGACGAGGCGGAGAGGATCGAACGAATACGGAAATAAGATCTCGCCAGAGATGGAGGTCGCGTTGTCGTTTGTGATGAGAAGAGAAGAAGGCCGCCACCACCATCAGCATTCACGATTTTCTCTTGAAGGAGGTAGAGAGTGTTGTTCTCGGGACGGCGAGTGAGGAACAGGTGAGGGTACAAGAGAGGAAAATTAGGTTAGAATGAGGGTATTTATATTTTTAATTTTTTATTAATCTAAAAAAAATTATAAAAGAAAATAATTAAGGAGAGGGAAACTAAAAAAAGAGGGAAATTCTGGCGGGGTATATTTTTTTGGGTTTGGGCCACAGTTTGAAGTGAAAATTATAATGTCGCGGTTTTTATTTGCGGCTTAAAATATCTACAGTTTGTTAACTGTGGTAAATGAAGAAAAGGCCACACTTTCACACTCCAGATTCAATGTTTTAAAACATATGTCTATGCTTTCAGAACCCTAGCTAAAGCTTGCATGTGGCCACAGTTTTTAAGTCGTGGAAAAATTTAGCGTGGCCGTGGACCAAAAATATAGTAGTGAGAATTGTTGAATAATTAAGGTATGTATTTCAATTTTTTCCTTACCATTTCTTTTCACACAACATAGTCCAGACCTACAAAAAAATGGGTTATTTGTATGGACAGTATCATCATTCACTTAATCAATTATAGGGTTTGAAGGTATTTTTCACTGAGGTACTTAATCAACATTAATAGGCATATTAATCACTTAATCGTTCAAATTCTTGTTTTGACTATTATTTTGATCTGAAGAGTTGTTAGTTCTTTTTCAAGTTGGATTAGTCATTTTACTATTTCTCAAATGCATAGAATTGCAACAAGTAAAAATAAAGTATCTCTAACTTGACCACATTAGGAGTGTCAATTTGTTGACTGGCAAATAATTTTTCTCAACAAATGGATTTGACGAACAATCTAAGATTCGAGTCAAATTCTTTGGCTTCCAAATTGATAATTTTTTTTTTGAATTATTTGATATTGATGGATTTTGGTTAAATATTTATGAGTGTTGCTCTAATAAAACTAAGGATACTACTAATGATATACAATTATAAATGAAGAAAATGACTAAGTACAACTAAGAACTACTGTAAGAACATTGCTTGAATGAAAATTGAATAACATAATTTATCCACATTATCTCCGAGATTGTAAATCTTAAATGAGTAGATATTGACATCTCATGACAAGTGTTTTTAAATGAAACACTATATTCTAGAGATTAATTCCCCTATAGAGGTATTCTCATTTGCATTGCTTAAAAAAATTGCCTAAACAATCTAAAAAAAACTTCTTAGGCAAGTTGTGGGATGGTTAATGTAGCATATTTCAACCGCGTTGCACTCTTCTGTCTTCAACTTTTTGTCTTTCGAGCCCATATTTTTTCAATATAGATTTTTTAATATTTGAGTTCCATATATAATTATTGTGAAATTGATAGAATAATTAAAAGCACTTTAGAAGAATTATTCAGAGTTCAATCACATAGAGAAATTAGATGGATGGGGACAAAGAACAATAGCAATCAAAATGAATGGTTTTCAGCAAAAACAATTTTCTATGCAATAAGACACCAATTTAACTTGGTAAAAGAGGAGAAATTAAAGACAATAAAAACAATAACTTATTTATGCAGTTTGATCAAACAATCTACTTTGGGAGAGAGAGAGTAACTCTCATATTCAATATACTTCCAAGAGTTCTTACAAAATATTACGAATGAGTTACAATAAAATGGTCTCCCAAGTTTCCAAGAACAAACTGTATTTTCTACCCAAGTATTTCTCAATCTCTTCAATTCTCTATATATGAATCACAAAAAGTGCAAAGCGTTTAGAAGTGTTTCCCGATTCCCCATAGATATCTCCAAGGTTTTCCTAAATTACAAGAACACACTCATAGAAACTTATCATTGCCTCTCTAAGATTACCACTGATATTTCAAACCCTTTTCTTTGTCTCCAGCTCTAAAGTCATTAAGTTTGTAATAACAAGAATGTAAGAGATACATATTTATAATTGCTAAAATACTGTAGATCTATAACAATCTCAAAATGCAACTTACTAAAAAAACAGATCTACAACCAAACTCATTGTTGCATCGCCGCCAGGCTGAGTTTTGGTTTTTGCAACTCAAAACATGTTTTCTTTCTCTTTATCTCTTAATGTTTTTAAGTCGTACTTCAAAAATTTCCATTAGTACTTGAAAATGTGGTAATGCCAATTTATCCAACAACCACATTATTGAATCGCCTGAACCTTGATCTTGCCACTTTCCTCCAATCATGTATTTTTGCTTCAGTTATCTAACAAGTCCATAAGTATGGTTCTTCAACCATTTTTTACTTCACCTGCTTTCAAATGTCTCCTTGAAGGTCCCTATTTTTAAACTTTGCAACCCTTCAAACATATTCAATGTATAAAACCCAAGGTCCGCATAATTGTCCCTTTAATTTGGTACAATCTTCTTCCTTACTTTATCACGAGTCAAATGGTAATTAAAGCGTCTGTAATCATTCTCTCACTACTACTAGTATCCATAGTAGGAACCTCTTCCTTAAACTGAGTCTTCTCTGCTATAGTTTCTAAAAGATTCATTCTCAGATCTTTACTCTTAGTTTTGTGATAGGACTCATTAAAAGTAATACACCTGCAATTGATGAACTTAGATCCTTCCGGTTTCATTTAAAATATCTCATAACCATTTCTACATCTTGGATAGTCATTGAAGACACAGGCCATTACTTTATCATCAAGTTAATTAGCTTAATTTGTATAATAGACAAAGTTTCGATAACCTTAAAATAGAGTAGGTTACAATTATATTATTCCAAACCTCCATAAATGTTTGTAGTTTATTCATGTTAATGAACATATGCCATTTAGGTAAGTTGCTTTGGCACCAGCCTTACCCCATAAATTTAATGGCAATTAAGGGTCACATGCATTTTTATCCATTATTTTTTATAAACTGAATAAAGTGCACTAAAATAACCATCAGTCGTCCACCATGTGTTGACCTCAAATGACACAAATGTTATCCACCATGCGTTGACCTCAAATCACAAAAATTATTCTTGAATGAAAGTCTTTGTTAGCTGATGATGAACGAACAACAACTTTGAAACCTTCTAAAATATATAAACCACATATTTTATATTCCATTTGTCTCATAAAAAGTGTCTCATATGCGTTTTTTCTTTGTCTCAAAATAATTATCTTTTTACGTTACCAATGCAACATTTATTATTATTTTTCCACTATTATACCCCTATTTATTAACTTTTACTTTATTCAACCACTCTATTCACTACAATTAATAAGGGTATTCTAGTCATTTATATTCATTTTAGCATTAAAACCAATATGTCTAATCATTTTCTTAAGAACCACGCATTACTCAAATAAGACACTTTTAATGAGACGGAGGGAGTACGATTTATCTATGATCATTTCACCATACAAAATCTTTAACACCTTGTGTTCAAATCTAGTGCAATAGCCTAGATCATCAAACATGCTTATGGATGACAAATTTCTCATGAGCTCAAGAACATTGCTCACGATGTGAGGAACAAACTCACGATCATTGAACATTTTAATTTTAACCTTACTAATATCATGGACCTTGCAAACCTTATTGTCACCAAGGAGAACTATTCCATCTTGATCCATCTTCAAAGTCTCAAAGTATTCTTTTCTTGGACACATGTGATAAAAGCTCTGAGTCTATGACTCAATCCTCTTCTATCTTTAAGCTCGACATCACTAATGCACGAGCACTCTCATAATTATCCTCATTGGAGGAAACTGTAATATGAATAGGATCATCATTGCCCATCTTCCCGGGACAATCCCTCATGAAGTGACTTGTTTTCTTACAAGTGAAGCATTTTACCCTTGATTTGTCAAACCTATTAGATTAAGACATCCCTCTACACTCACTTACTTCTCTTGAAAAACTCAAGCCTTCACCCATATCGTAAATCTTAAAATCTTTCACATTTGAAAATTCTATAGATCTCACAGCGATCAGAACTTCATCCAAAGTAAAATTACATTCCTTACCCTAAATAAGGGCATCCTCAAAGTGCTCAAAGGATCTAGATAATGAGCTCGAGAAGAGTAGAGTCTTGTATTTATCTTCAATATTCACCTCAATATTCTCAAGATCATCAATAATCTTGGGAAATCATGTCAACTGCTCAAGTATGGATTTGTTCTCAACCATTAAAAATGAGTAAAATTGTTATTTCAGACACAGCCTGTGAGCCAAAGACGTGTTCATATTGGCCAAATCAAAGCCTTAGTCTTCTTATGGTGACTTTCCTTAGAACATTATCCCCAAGACACAAGATAATAGTACTTTTGTCCTTATCCATCATCTCTGTCTTGTTTGCATGTGTTAGGCTTGCAAGAACCAAAGACTTACCCTTCAATTCTTTAATGCATCTATTAGGCTTGAGCTAAGATTTCTTGCATATTTACTTTCCACATTCCAAAAACGCTGTCTCTGGAAAACGTCTTGACCTGCCATTTAGAACCTATGATGCTCACTTGATAGAATAATTAAAAGTACGTAAGAAGAGTTATTTTGAGTTCAATCACTCCAAGAAATTTGATGCGTGGGGACAAATAATTGTGGCAACCCAAAAAATGGCCTTTAGTAAAAATAACTCTCTATACATTAAGACATCAATTTAATTTGGCAGAAAAAAATAAAGTAAAGACAATAAACACGATAATTTGTATACTCAGTTTGATCAAACAATTTATTCTAGGAATGAAAGAAGTTCTCTAATTCACTGTACTTCCAAGAGTTTTTACAAAAGATTAAAAATGAGTTTCAAGAAAATAGCAACCCAAGTTCCCAAGAACAAGTCATATTTCCTATCTCAGGTTTTTCTCAATCTCCCAAACACTTTGTATAAGATTCACACAAAGTAATGGTGTTTAGAAGTATTTCTCAATCCCTCATAGATATCTATGAGGATTTTCCAAATCCCAAGAAAACACTCAAATGAACTTACACTTGTCTCTCTAAGAATATAACACACGCACGCGCACACACACACATAATTGTTGAAACTCAAGGAATTGACAACAAGATAAAAACATAACTTATTAACGAACAAATCCACAAATTAAAACACTAAAGTTCAATATATACAAATCGAGAAAACTAGACTTAAGCTCCCACGAATCGAACTGCTTGTCGAAACCGAATCCATTGTCGCGTCATCGTCGAGTTGGTTTCTGATTTTTGCAATCTCAAAATATTTTTTTTCTCTTCACCACTTAAAGTATTAAAGCATATTTCATTCTATATAAAACAGACATCAATAATAATGTTACTTGATCAAATCTTAATTTGATTGATCTATAAATAACAAACCATGGTTTAAAATGAATGAGGAATGACAATTCATGTTATTTTCATTACTAAAACACTTTTATAAAAAGGATTAGTCGGAGATTATTATTCTAAATGATGAAAAGGTTTTTTATAAAAATAATCGGAGTATTCTCCAATATGTGGATCGTATTTTTTCTGTATTATAAATGCGTTGATTAACTGGAATGCAATACAGAGACATGCTTGAAAATATAGACAATTGCTTTTTTTCTTAGCACTTTCCAAAAGCTCCCCTATGGTCTAATATCTTTGACTTGGTTTAGAAATGATTCGAATTGGATTCGATAGAGATGTGCATCCCAACTTTCCATTTTCTCAATGCAAGTACATAAGATCAAGACATATTCTTTATTGATAATGACTTTCTATATTGATTTTGATTCTCCATTCCTCTCCAAATGTAATGTCTCTGTATATTCCCACTAACATTGTCAAGAATATGTTGATCTTCAACAAAGCTTGTCATAACATGTTAATAATATCAATAGTTATTGCTCTATGAATGAGGAACTAGACACGAGAAAAGAAAATTCAAATATATATAAAAAAAAAAAAAAAACACAGTAAATTAGATAAGAATGATGATGAATTCTTTTCTCACAGTAAATTAAAAACAAAAGTAATAAAGAAAAATAATTTTACTATAAATAACATGTTACAAATTTTAAGTTCAATCATAAAATAATTGACCTCCGAAACTCGCACTCACATCCTTATATACTCCAACATGAATATCTGATACAAAACATTGACACTGCTAATAAAAATAATATAGGACATTGACATCAATTCATATATATTTATTTATTTATTTATTATAACAAAATAAAATATCAATTGAACAATTTGTGCTTATCACAAATGTTAAAATATTAGAATCAAATTTAATGAACTCATGTAGATGTGTTTAAGATATGTCCAGAAAATATATAAAAGCTGTGTCGAAGCAAAAAATGAAACATCTTGTTGGAGCACTAATCTAAATTGTTCGGCATATATATATATATATATATATATATATATATATATATATATATATATATATATATATATATATATATATATATATTCAAAGAATGTCGAAATAATAGAAAAATATTTTTAAAACTCTTGTTTGAACTTTCCGTCATGTGTTGTGAGAGTAGACATGGCAACAAAACCCATATCCGCGGGTACCCACCCGAACCCGTCCCGAATTTGACGGGGAAACCCTGCTTTGACTGGGTTTGGGTTCAAGTTTGGGTTTTCCCCGATCACCAAATATGGGGACGGGTCGGGTAATGGGGACACTATTACCCACCCCGAACTCGCCCCGTTTATTTTATTATATAAATTATTATTTATTTATGATAAATTATAATATTAAATATGTGGTAAATGTTTTAGTAATTTGATTTGTATTTATTATTATTTAAAATATTTGAAATGTATCTATAGAATATTTTGAGATTATTTTATTTTATCATTTATAATGTAATTTGATTTTGGAAAAAATAAATATTTCAATTAAAAAAATTGATTTTACTAAATGGATGGTGGCGGGGCGGGGATACCCGAACCCGTTTGGGACGGGTTTGAGTTTTATTTCTTCATCCCCGTTTGGGTTTGGGGCAGGGAACGGGGATTGTTTGGGGATTCGGGTTTGGGTTTGGGGAGGTAAAAACCGTCCCCGACCCGCCCCGTTGCCATGCGTATGTGAGAGGGAATAAGATTGTCTCTGGTGAAGTTTTCACTAAGGCAAGTTTTTAGAAAAAGGAATTGATGAGATTTCACTGAATTCTTTTTTAACTCCCCATTGTAAGAGTGTCAAACAATGACGCATGAGAGATACCACTGTGACACAGCTAATACTAGAGGTGTCTATGTTTTATACTCCAGATAGGGTGATTCTTGTCGGATCAATTGTTGGGCTTATATTAAAGCCCATAAATTGAACAGATTTCTAGTCCAAAACAAGACATAGACGTTCTTCAACAAAAATAAGACGAATCTATAAACTATTATGAAGTGTTTAAACACACATGAAAATCATTTATGCTGTTTCACTTGATTTCCTCCTGAATGGGACATCGCAAACCTTAGCTTAAACTCAATGGCGACATTGTAAACATTAGCTTAAACTCAATGCTATTTCTACCAACTTCATAGTACAAAATTGTAATCAGTTTTTATCTTAGTATGTTTGATTTTATAGTGACTTCTGAATGAACGTTATGTGGGACAAAATGTACATATGAGGAATTACTCAATCTATTGTACAACAAAATTTGCAACACGTAGCAAGTTTCAACAGTCACAGTAGCACCATAGCTATCTAGGTAAAACTAATTGTCTACAAGCTTAAGGCCCCAGCTCATATCCTCGCAGTGCCTTACATGTGGAACAAGTGCACCAGTGTCAGTTCCTCTCTTAGCCTTGCAGTCATAAAAAGGAGGAGCATGAAAACATGGCTCCATTGACATGGCACGTTGACAAGGCGGATTTGGGGCCGTTCGATTCTCTGGTTTGTAAAGTATCCATGGTTTCAAACCTCCAAGCCCCTGAGCGACGTAGCCGAAAGTAGACCATGAGCTAGTAACTAACACATCAGTTAAGCTTAAGAGATACATTTCTGCCCAAGCTTTTTGGTTGTGAAACTGCTTCTGAGTTTGTTGATAACCTTCATGACTTGGCTGGTAAACGCCAACGACTTCTCCCGTTTCTGTAGGATATTCCCAATACATGTCTCTCACCTTTTCAAAGTAACCAGAACTTAACGATGTTATCAGTACAGCTTTTGACTTTGGTGTTCCTGATGAACTATTAATATTCTGCTCGCGGTTAACATCAGGCAAAATACTCTCCTTCAAAGTACAAGCTAAGACCTGATCCAGTACATGTTGAAATGGACCGGGATCGGTGTCGAACACTCTGATTTGTATGCCTATTCTTTCATCAACTTTAGCTAAGTATGCATTATAGTATCTGACAACAAGTCCCCACACATTGTTTGTGGGGTGTAACAGATATCTACCCAAGAAATGGAAAACTTTTTCTTTCTTTGGAAAGAGATCATTCAACTCCTGCTCGAAAGATGGCATCAAGAACAGAGATGGGATGAAATAATTATCTGTTTTCATGATTAACCAGGGTACATTTTGGAGAAAAAGTTGCTCTTCGTCGCAGAAGAAAAGCTTGTCATGATCATCATAATCATGGGCTAGATGAAGATAAACAAAAGATGGCACAGTGGAATTTGTAATTGATTTCGTTTTCAGCATTTTCCCGTGACACTGATTCGATTCCTGGTTGAAATTATTCAAATGACTGTTAAGAGGAAAATCGGGAGGGACAAACCAGGAAGCATCGGGAAAAGGTTCACAAAATAGATCAGTCATATCCACTCCAGGGTCAACCAGTAGAACACGATCAGTGAGGAGAGCGTAAAGAAATGCTGAAACTAGGGTCAATATCCTATTTCCCAAGCCACTAAACGAAATCCATACTACATATTTACAATCCAAGGACTCGGAAAATTGACCAGAACCGAGTTCTTTCACCGTTTTGTTGTAAGATTCGGTATAAGGGCCACATTGTTTGTGTCGAGCTTCATATTTTTTCAATCTAGAAATAAGATAAGAAGAAGGTTTTCCTGATAGTCCTTTGCCGAAAATGGCCGACTGATACCTGCTGAGACAAGATTTTTCGTCAAATCCATCAGTGAGAAGGCCACCAAGCAGTTTATCGTTTAGCAACTCAACAGAATCAAAGTCGTCATCACTGCCCAAACCTACAAAGTAACAAGCCAGAGAAGATAAAAATCCATGACTCGGCAATGAGATGCAGTTGCAAGAAAAGCAAATACCATTTTTTTTAATGAAAGCTAACGAATTTAAGAATAGAGATGTTAAACAAGTGCATCGTTTGTCAGTCATATATGCAGTTGGACCCTTTCCTGCCGCTCTTGCCTTTTCAGCAAAATACCAGCCGTTGGACTAATCTAACACAAAGACGAATACACTTAGTCGTCAGATCAACTCAACAACTTAGATTTGGTTCGAGGATACGGAGGAACCGGAGAGAATCCAAATCCGCACATGTCTAAAATAAGAATCTCTTCTCAATTTTAACTTTTTAAGGTTGTCATTAAATCACACCTTAAAGCCTAAAGAACCTAACTTATGACTATAATGCAGTGCAGACATTCCATCAAACAAAGCTAAGAACAAACAAAAATGCAGCAAGAGTAAAGCACCAATTTCATCCTTAAATTCACACCCTCAATCTTAGTTTGTCCCTCAAGTAAATGAACATATTAGAATATATTAGTGTAAGTTTGGTGTAGCTTTTGAAAGAGGCAAAAGCAATTTTAGATGTGTAGAATTGATTCAAGAATGATTTTGAGGTGTTTGGTTATTATAAAGTAGAATTGATTTTGTCTCCAAAATTGATTCTACTTAAAGTTACAATTTATAACTTGAGTTTAAACGTGATTTTTACACTGAAATTTGTTTTCAATTCACTTTTAGATAAATGTATTCAAATATAAATCACTTTATATTCAACTCATTTTTAACCAAAATCAATTCTAAAAAATCAATTCACTCAGAATCAATTCTACTCATTGTTAAACCAAACATTTACTTAATATAAGAGCCAAAAGCAATTATAGAGGCGTAGAATTAATTTTGAAATAATTTTGAAGTCTTTGGTTCTTCTAAAATAGAATTGATTCTGTTTCCGGAATTGTTTCTATTTTGCGGAACTTAACATACGCTAAGTAGTTCTTAATGACAAAAGATATTGTTTAAGAAAAAGGACAATATTAGAAAGAGCAAAAGCAGAAAGACAAGTATAGCAAAACGGAAAGTAAGTCCTGAAGACAACAAATATTCTAGATTGTGTAACAATAACAACTTCAACTATGCATTGACATATTTATGATGTTATTAATTTCCACAATGCTGATCCGATCTACAATCTTACTGATGAAGTTGGATAAATTGAATTGAGAAATGGAAACAGTTTTGGAAAAGAGGAACATACCTTGATTGACTTGGAAGAGAGTAGTTGTCGAAGAGAGTGCAGCATCAGAGGGAGGATCTCGAAGAACAACAGAGAGTGAGAAGAGAACAGAGAAAAGCATGAAAGAAACAACGAAGAAACCCATTACACGCATCAAAGTCAAAGGAGATGTTGCACATTTGTCGGTGAGGGTTTCCAAATCTGAGAGCTTATTATTATCAGCCCTTGGATTCTTGATTGCAATGACTCTCTTTATCAGCATATTCATCGCTACAGATGCACAACAATTGATTCTAGTTGAGAGTAGAGAGAGTGGTACTTCAAATGGTGTACTTCAATACTTCAAGTCTTCAACTACCGACTGTGAGTGTCTGTTACAGTGATGCTGTGGCCACGGTAAATTGATGTGGCACTTTGTCATTTGATTCACTATGTGATGAAGACCTCTCTATCACCTTTCAAACATGACATGAGTTAGTACTATGAGAAATGCTTATGCCCATGTTTACAAATGTGATATAATAACACATTTATGTCTTTTAAATGCACACAATAATTTCAATAAACCGGTTGCCACCTCTTTCAACAATAAAAATATCAAAACATAAATGTCTTTCATTTAGTAATGTACTTAAGGTAACTCATAAACATATATTGATCTCATTTAAGAATTAGATAAAAACCTTTTGAAGACTTCACAAATAATATTTTTTTTCTTTTGCTAAGACTATATATATATATATATATATATATATATATATATATATATATATATATGGGGACGACTCAAGTGAGAACACTTGGTTATAATGAGAAATAAGAACAGTGAATCACGACCATTAAATTTTGATTTGTTGATTTTAATGAACTCGATTGGTTTCTCTTTCTATGTTGATTTAAAATAAATATTAAGGATCATAGAAAGAGAAACCAATCTAATCCATTAAAATCAACAAATCAAAATTTAATGGTCGTGATTCACTGTTCCCGTTTCTCATAATAACCAAGTGTTCTCACTTGAGTCATCCCTATATATATATATATATATATATATATATATATATATATATATATATATATAAAATAGATTTTAGAGCTTTTCCAACTGTCTGATGTTGCACGTTCTGGTGTGACATCTTGACTCCATCTTCCTTGATCGCCAATTAAGAGGATAAACAATTAAATACTTGTGGAGTTCACAAATAGCAACTGTTTTTAAATTCTCACAAGAGCTTCGTACATCTCATTAAAGATAAATCATTCTCCCTTAATGGCATACACTTACTCACATAACTGACTTATGTTTAACACAAAAGTCAATAGTTTTCTAGCAAAAAGAACATTACCAAAACTATAGATAATTCATCTTGTATTCTTTAGATTACTCAACTCTCTTAATCTTTTCTTATAATATTAACAACATAAGTTACAGTTGATAGAATGAGACTAGACAAACCACCAAAAAACACTTTTACAGCAGTCAAGTGTCTGGAACGGTCAGTGCCAAAATACCAAACATCTTAGTTGAAGTTCTAAGAAAGGTATGAGAAATAAGGCAGATAACACCACCCTGAGTTTTAACCACTGCTTTGTTAACCAATGCTGGTTTTGACTTTAGAGGAAGTCAACAAAAATAATTTGTTAAGTGATGGGTGAGTTTATAGAGTCTAAAATATGACTGCATGTGCATAGCCTATCGAAGTAATATAAAAGGTTGTCGAACCACAGAGACCAAAAGTCAAATCTATCGTTACTGATTGTTACGGTGTTTATCTAAGGCAAATCAAATAAGTATTTAAGAGTAAGAGTGATGAAGTAAATAACTTTAATAAATTCAGATAAATAACAATACTGGAATGTAACTCACATGAACAAACAATACTCTAACTGTCTTTGTTAAAATTTCCTACAGGGTAATGTTTTCGACTTTGAAAAGAATTGATTTAACCGGAACTTGTCGCTTTCGCGTACTAAGAACCGAGTTTACTCTTTAATCCAATCCTTTTATTGTCACTTATAAAAGGTGCTTCAAACCTTAAAGTAGCAAACCTATTTTTAAGAAATCAAACTCTTAACCTAGTTGAAAAGTGTCTTTAACTAGAAAGTATAACTTAAAGAGATTCTTGGCTTTAGGCCAAGAATCAGATTACAAACCTATAAACGCGTTCGATAACAGTTTCAAAATCGTTTTCTAAAAATGTGTTAAAGATTCCTAATTAACTGAACAAACTTCTTTCGCCCTTTTTGATCGGTTAGAAACAAATCAATCTTAATCTTTTATGTCAGACGGCTTTCGATCTTACCCATTGTTTCACTGCTTCACTTTCGTGTAAGCAGATTAAATTAAGTGCAGAAAGATTGTATTTAAATTAAAAACATACCATTTAGAAATCCTAAAGAGACAACATGTAGAGCATCGTCTTTTGACGATCCTCACATCTCAGCACTAGTAAATTATTCGGATATGGTAATTGAAAATAAGGCAATAAAGGTTTTTAATGCAGAAATAAATATAAAAAGCAGTTGAAAGAACATAAAATAAAAGCGAGTGCGGGAATATAAATAAAGTAAAGCAATGCGAGATAAATAAGTGCGGTAAATAAGACAAAAAGTAAAGGCAAGATAATATAAGCGTAAATGCAAAATAAATTAACAACCTCCTCCAAAAGGAGACTTATATCTGGTACAAAGGAAATAAACTTCGGCGAAATTTAAATGGCGGAAAGATAAATAACTTCAAAGTAAATGACCCAAACTTGATACAAGATCAATTTCCATAACCCCCGATGTGAAGGATTGCAACTTTCAAATGGTGAAGTATATGGCTTAGATTGTACTAAGCTTGGATGATTGTCAAATGAAATGAAAACTCCTATTATAGAGGAGTTAAGAAGCGTGCTTTTACAGGAGTTTCCTCCAACTTCTTTTGAGCGGGAAACAAAACGTGAAGTCTGCGCCCGCGGCCTTTGACAATTGAGAAGATTGTGGGATCGTGGCAGTTTGAGGGTCAGTTAAGCTCGGCGCCCGTGGCCCATTTCTCAGCGCCCATGGCCTTCATATTTTTCATGGTTGTATATCTCTGCATTATCTTTCCAACGCTTCGAACGAGGCGTCATTCTGATTTACGGTTTAGGAGTTATGGCCAAAAAAGTCGGACAACGTCTTGCGTGTAAATTGCTCCATTTCTTCCGTTTTTTTGCATGTTTTGCTTCATTTCTTCGCACACGCCTCTAAAATGACTAAGTACCTGAAAACAAACTAAATACCAACATAATAGTGCAAATGCAATTCAATAGTGAGTCGTATGTGTCGACTCATAGAGGCAAAATTCCTTCTATGTGTCGACACATGAAAATAAAAGTTTGAATATGTGTCGACTCATGCAAATAGAGCCTATAGGCTTCAATAGTGATTCACATGTGTCGACACATGGACTTGTTTTTCACTTAGAAGATGATTTTTGCTGCACGAAATATTTTCTTAATACCCAAAGTCTTTTCTAAATGCACTCTAAGAATTTTTTTATGCTTTCTAATGCTAAGATGCACATCATGACTCAGATGATATTGTCCAATGTACAAAAACGCTAAAGATCCTAGTTTTGACATCATGCAACACATCTAATTATGAAAATGCACTCACATCCTTGAGTCATCTTGAAGATTTTCCGCTTCAGATGGTGGCAATCGTTGGTATGTTGGCCCCATATCTTGTGATATTTTCACCATTTTTATCTGGATTGTTTCCCATGGAATTCCTTAGGGTGGAGTTCAGGAATGATCTTGGTGTAATAGACATCTTTAATGATTCAGTTCTTCCTTAGTGGTGGGTAAAGTGCTCTGATGGCTTTTGGGCAGGCTTGAAGACAACTTTCTCGTGAACTGAGATTATGTTTTGATTCCTCTGTTGTCAGTATCTTAAATTTTCTACTACCTCGGTTTTTGACATCCCTATTCCTTTTCTCTGCATTATTATCTTATCTCTTAATATAGAATCAATGTCTAGCCATGATCTCATCCATTGTGGATGCCAACTTTTGTGCCAAGGACTTGTTAAAGTGTTCATCCTTGAGGCCATTCTGGAAGACCCCTACAAATTTTATTAGTTCGAATAGACGACCTTGATGGTTCCCTCGTCAAATCGGGATAAGTATTCACACAAAGACTTGGAAAGAACTTGGCTAACATTAAAAATGATCATAGTGGATACTTTTTTGTGTTTGCTGGTTGAAAATCGACGAATCATCTTCTTTGTTAGGTCCTAATAACTTGTTATTGAGAATCTCGGGATGCTCATATATCATCGGAAGGATGTTCCTTCAACGTTAATGCCATCAGCTTGCACTTATGGGAGTTAATTACCCCGATGATAGCCATTTGTGTGTAGATAGTAGTAATATGCTCCTGATGATCACTTTTGCCACCAAACATCGCCACGAGGGAGGCTTGAAATTGTCATAGACCTAAGCATATTAGATCTCTACTACTAAAGGTTGCGTACGCACCTCCCTGTTGATTGTGGTTGTTGTTGCAGCTCTCTTATGTTGTTCTGAAGTGTCTTGTTCGGATGGCGTAACTCCTCTATAATGGTAAACATCTTCGTTATGGAGGCCCAATCGGCGTAGTTGTTACTGTTAGTGGATACCCTTACTATCGCAAGATGATAAGAGGTTAATGGTTAAGTATGTTTGTGTGGAATGAGATAGTTTTACCGGACCTCATGTTGGACACCAATCTACATGTAAAAGTACACTAATTGTCGACTCTACCAGTGATAGGCCAATTAGGGTCGCAAGATTAGATAGCATGTGTCATTTGAAAATGAGTCTCCCTTTTCTTTTGTGATGGTTTCCCTTATATAACAGTCTTGACCTGCTCCATATTTAAGGCCTATACAGACGACTTAATAACCATCAAAGTCATTGCTCCATATATTCCGACCCGTTATGATTATTAATATGATTTAGACACATTATTGGATACTTTCTAATTCGAATATTCCTTCCGCATTAATCATGGGTTAGCCTAATCAATTTGGCCTGTTTATCTTCTTTTCTCATTCTCGTCCTTGTGAAAAGATTTAACAATTGATTCTATGTCAAAACCTAACCCAGTTTACAAGATTGTACATCAATTCCAACATAATTTTTTACTATATAAAGTGGTTTGAAGAATAATATAGAGTTGAAATGATAAAGATTGAATGTGTTCAATTTTCTTCTCTAGCCAAAATTACTAACAATTACCTACCACTACTCCTTTCATTTTAAAATGCTTGATTCATTTTTAAAAACCCAAAAATGCCCTTGGTTGTGTTGACAAGAACAAACGGGAGGGGAGAAGAGAAGTAGAGCGCCAACGAACCAACCATTTCAGATAAGCACATCCCCACCAACCAACTCAGCACGAGTCATCCACACGACTTTCATTTCTTGATTTTCAACATCGTTCATTCATTCATTCACTATTACATAATAACAATAACAACAACAACTTTATTCAAAACCTTCACTTAATCGATACACTCTGCGAAGGTTTGAGGCACAAGATGGCTTCAGCTACATCTTCTCTATGCTCATCTACCCTCCAATCTCAGATCAATGGACTCTCGCTCCGCAAAACCTCTCTTTTCCACCCCTCTTCTCTCACTTTCTCCAGGTATGTTTTTTTTTTCTTCTTAATTTTCAAATCTTATTACAATTCAACTTTTGCGGTGTTCAATTATGTGCAATTTTTCATTAGTTCAATTCTATAACTCTTGTTTTTACTACATGCTAAATGTAAGGTGATTTATGTTGAAGGGTACATTTCAAAGTAAAAATAAAAATTATGTTTAAATTCAAAAAGCTACATATTCTAGTTCCTTAAAATCTATTCTACACTGAAATTGCTTTTGACTCTTTCATAGGCTTAACCAAACATACACATGATATCTATGCCAATCATATATAGGTCAAAGTAGTACCTAAAAGATTTGGGTAGCCTTTTACCCTACTAGTTGATTTTGTAGGGTTGAGTAAAGTCCCAGGCCCAAATTCTATGACAGAAAGATTTGTCATTGCCCATTGGAAATGGTTATTGCTGTTGTTCAAGAGATTTGGAAATTTTATCCATAGGTTAAGAAATGTTAAATTGTGAGCTTCATTCTACTGGTCAACTTTTTGATGTATTTGTTTGTAGCTTATGTTCATGTTTAATTTTGAAACTACTACTTATAAAATCATTTCATATTTACCCTGAATGCTGCGCATGTGTGTGCTATAAAATCACAAAACGTTCGGTACATCTTTCATCACACACACACGACACACACAAACACACACACACACACACACACACACTTGTTTTATAAGGCTTGTGGTATTTGAAAGCATAACGCAGTCTGCTTAAATATCATTTTTGGTTTTTGTTTTTTGATTTTTTTGTGAATGCAGGAGAAAAGTTTCAACCGTGGTTAAGGCTTCGTCTCGTGTGGACAAGTTTTCAAAAAGCGATATCATTGTTTCTCCATCTATTCTTTCAGCTAACTTTGCAAAGTTGGGAGAACAGGTTTGATAATATATGCTTTATTCTGTAATCAGTAATTCAGTGTTCTGCTCTGCTGTTGCACAACATGAAATTAGCCCAAGTTGTTTTTTATAATGTATAATATATTCAAAATTGTTTTATCAAGTTTTCTATTTGCTTGTAAACTTGTCTTTTTTTGTTTTAAAGTCATATTACTGTGTTTTCTGATTGTCAGCAATCATGACTGTTGGAGTTCTCTTGTTATTCTGCCTAGGTAAAAGCAGTGGAGTTGGCTGGCTGTGATTGGATTCATATTGATGTTATGGATGGTCGCTTTGTTCCAAATATTACAATTGGACCTCTTGTGGTTGATGCGTTACGCCCTGTGACAGATTTACCTTTGGATGTGCACCTGGTATTCATCTTGTACATATATATTAATTTAAGCTGATTTCGAACGATGATTACTTTTTCTGACTCTTGTTAAAGCATTGTAGATGATTGTAGAACCAGACCTGCGCGTGCCAGATTTCATCAAAGCAGGAGCTGACATTATTAGTGTTCATTGTGAACAATCTTCCACTATCCATTTGCATCGTGCTGTTAATCAAGTAAAATTTTCTTCTGAATTATCTCAATTTTGAACACTCAGAGTGGATATCAAGAAAACATTACTTAATCAAGTAAGGTTTTCAAGCCATTTTATGATTATCAAATACAAACTTCAGAATCTAGGTATCAAAATAAAAACAAAATTACAATATCAGAATCTCGTTAAGAATACAGTAACCATCACATATATATGAATGCGTAAGGCTTAAATGTTAAGTAATGTCTTAGCCTCTAAGTATAATAATAACTCAATTTATATTTGTTTTCAGTTTAATATATCTGATTATGTTATCTTGATTTAGGTGAAAAGCTTGGGAGCTAAAGCTGGAGTTGTCCTAAACCCTGGTACCCCACTAAGTGCAATAGAATATGTCCTTGAAGGTGAGCCTTTGCCTTTCTTACTTTGTTTATTGTATAAGCTTTCAAGAAGTTTAAATTTTCATTCCACTAGTAATTACATATTTATACAGTATTTACTAATTAGCTTACCGTCAAATTCGGTTTCCTTGAGTCATTGTAAGTCAGAGTACCACTCTTTTGTTTAAACTCTGGTGCTAAAATAAATTGGCAAAGTAGAGGAGTGTAAATTTTAAATTTCTTTTTCATTTCGGACTGATGTCTATTGTTAAGTTATATTTTTTTGAGGTTCTTTAGTGATTGAAAATTAAATTCTCATAATCTTATTATGATGTTGGCAGTGGTTGATTTGGTCTTAATTATGTCCGTAAACCCTGGCTTTGGTGGCCAAAGTTTTATTGAGAGTCAAGTAAAGAAAATTTCTGATTTGAGAAAATTGTGCGTGGAGAAGGTATGCTGCAATCATTTGTTTGTGTATGTGTGGATTATTAGGTTTTGTGTTTCCCCGTGTTTATTCCATACATACTCTAATTGGTTCCTCTCTCTCTCTAGGGTGTGAATCCATGGATTGAAGTTGATGGTGGAGTTACCCCGGCAAATGCTTACAAGGTGTTGTATACGTTATCACACCGTCTTCCATCCCTTATAATTTAGAATGATCTGTAACAAGTCTTTTTTGTGCTGAACATAATTAGATGATGCTCTCGATGATTTTCTTTTTCAAGAGGGTATTCTCAGCATAAAACATTGGGAAACAACTGATACTGCATGCGTTTCTGGTCATGCACTTAATGTTTAAGAGTTCTATTGGCCAAATGCTCCATATTTTGATCATAACAAATGAGTAATTACAAACCAATAATGAGGGGAAGCGCATACTTTGCTTATTCATTAAATTTGAACGCTTTCTAAAAGGCATAGAAAACCATAGAATCTGTTTGAGTTTGTAGGTTCCGATTTTCAGTATTATCTTATTTGGCAGGTGATTGAGGCTGGAGCTAATGCACTAGTTGCTGGTTCTGCTGTGTTTGGAGCTAAAGATTATGCTGAAGGTACCTTTAAAATAATATTCTGAAATTATACGAGTTAGAGCTATACATCGTGTAATGCGTGGAAATTTAATGTGATTCTGATATTTGTCATGGTTTCAACTTTCAATTCTCTTGTAGCTATAAAAGGGATCAAAGCTAGCAAAAGACCTGAACCAGTTGCTGTGTGAAATCCCTCCGTGGTATCCTATCTGTTTAAATCCAATGTAAGCTGCATGTTTGCACCATCAAGGTTTCTCAATTAAATTTTGACATTTCAGTTTTTCGGTTGGGAGGTTGCACTCTTGTAATTGGCTGTCAATATAAGAAATAATGAAGTAAAATAATTGCAGAGATTTCCTGCAAAATATAGTTTCAATTTTGATTGTATCATAATGTTAAACTTCCAACTCAATTTTTGCATGTATCTGACATAAATACTCCGTACTATTGGAAATTTTACTCTTGGTTGTATGGAAAAATGAGTTTCTGGAAAAACAAATGGGAACAATATTATCACGATGTCGATCTAATTCTTGCGGTTGATTTTTGTGTTTGAATCTGTCAGACAATGTTCACTGTAAATTAAGCACGGCTTGCTATCACCACCAGCAATTGCTTCTCTATGGAATTAACTCGAAATCAGCCAAGTAATGCTTCTGCTGTGATGCATATTTGTGTATAATCTCTTGGAATAGAACATCTTTAATTCAAGTTAAAGCAATCTACCGTCTGTAAGCTTGTAGTTTACGGTTGTGGTCAACCATATTGTAAAGAAGTTTGTGTTTTTTGACATTACATAAGGTTGAAAGAAAACAAGCTATAATTTTTCTGTTTTTTCTCCAAGTTAATTTCATTTGATTTCATCTCTACATCTAAGAGTGTCAATAGAATATTCCATAACCTCTTCCTCGCCTGCAATTCAAACTGTATTGTCTAAACATGAATCCAAAAGGACCCTATGCAAGATGAATAATGACTAAGTGCATGTGATAAGTGAAAACTGTGTTGAAAAAAAACCTCGATACTCCATTGCCAAGTTCTTCTTAACAGCAGAAATCCATTGCTTAATGATAGAATACTGGTGTTGGGCCTCATTCTAATATAGAATCAGTTATAACTACTTATGTTAGAAGGGAGAAAGATAGTTATATAAGGACACGAAGGAAGAAAGATAGTTATATAAGGAGACAGATAACAAGGGAGAATTCATTATATGTATTTTCAGATAAAAACTTTTTGGGTTGAGCAGAGTGAGAATATCTCTGAATATCTCTCCTGTGAGGAACACTTTGCTATGAGATTGTAGAGATTTCTCGCTGTAATAGTTTTAATTTCAATTAGTTATACATTTTTCTTATCTAAATTTTGAGTTTCTAACGTTGGTCCGACATATCGGATCTCAAGACAGAGCTAGTGAATTGCTAACAAGGTTGTAAAAATCGGGATCTTGCATAAGATCGGGAGGGGATAGTAAGATCGTAAATCATGAGATCGTAACTAAGATCGCAAGATCCTACTCAATTATTTTTGTAAGATCGAGAGTGGGTAGCAAGATCGTAAAACATAAGATAGTAACAAAAATCGTAAGATACTACTAAAAAATAAAATAAAACTACATATTTGAAGTATTTCTACATGATATTTTCGTAGGCAATTGTATTTGTAGGAAAATGGACGCCACCGAACCATAATTTTTGTGCCTCATATCTTGTAATCCTTCTCGGCCTGTAATGGTGGTGGCCGGAAAATGGCCGATTGTGGCCGAAACTGGCATAGATCGCACATAATCAATGTTGTTACCATTTTTTTTATGATTTGAATACAACACACGATTCTACTTAACATCTAGATTGTTGGGGGTGAGTGAGATTGTAAAATCGTTAGATTTTAAGATTTAAATCGAGATGTTGATAACCATGATTGCTAATATTGTGTAACTGCCTAAAACTACCGAATAACTTTCGTATAGTTGTCTGAAACTGTCAGACAATTGCCGAAAACTATCGTGTAACTTCCAAAAACGGCTAGATACTGCCGGAAACTCCTAGAAAAGTGTAGGAAACTATCAAATAACTTCCGGATTAGTGTCGAAAATTGCTAGTTAATTGTCTGAAACTATTGGGTAACTATGGAATAACTGTCGAAAATCGTCAGAAACTGCCAGAAACTGAAAGAAGTGCTAGAAGCAGGAATGACTATGAGAATAGACGCGGTAGAAGCAAGAATGGGAAGATTGGAAGAATATCTCCAATCCTTTGTGTCAGAGTTTCGTCAATTGCTGAAGGCAAAGATGGCAAAGCATTTGGGGTATGTTTCCACAGAAAACATCGGTTCTAGTTGGGACGTGTTGCCGGTATCGGATGTGTTAAAGAATCATTGGAAAACTGAGTTCCAAACAAAGGTAATTCCAAAAAAGAAAGATGCGAAAGAGGAGAAGTAACAAGTCATGAAACCAAACAACACAGGGGAGGAACAAGTCGTGCACAAATTGCAACTTTTGTTGAGTATGTCGCTATCAAATCCACTCCCAACGATCCTTTTCGAATTGAAACCACAGAACAATGGTCCATTTATGGTGGATCTTCCTTGGTGCATGTTACCTCCACTAATCGTCCAAAGGTCAGCATTAGAGAAGACTATGAACGAATGAAGCACAATGGAACTTCATATTTGCATATACAACTGGGCTAAAAGTGGAAGAAAATTGGACACAATTATAGATCTAGTGGAAGAGCAACAACCTCCGTCGGAGCCGCCAAATTAACCTTCGTCAGAGCTATTGATTTTGCCTCCACCAGTGATGGTTTCGTTTGAATCACGCTCGGGTATATTTGTGAGAGACCTTGCAACGATCCCACCACCACCAGACGACGATTTACAAGGCACGACCCTCTACAATCGAAAGCGACTATCCTCCTTCCAGTTGGGAACAAAATCATCTCCACTCAGTCCCTTTGTTTCAAAGCAAATCAGAACTCAAGTAGTGGGTCAAGTAGTGGGTACAAGACGAAATCAAGCTTCAGAGGTTTCTTTCAGGGCATTTGCCTATTGTCCTAGTTACTTTCTTTCTGTCCATTGTAACAGGAGCTATGTTGTTGAAATTGTTATACACAAGTCTCTGGTGACTTGCAAGCTGCTCATGCTAGGGTTACAAAAGTAGCTAGACATGATCAAATTTATTCAAGTCGTTTTTCTTATATCATTAAGTACAAGACTATTTTTCTAGCGGTCGGTAGTGATAAGATATTGGTTTTGGGCCTTATGCCAATAGAAACGCCTAATAGAAAATCAATTATAACTATTTATGTCAGAAAGGGGAAGGGTAGTTGTATAAGGACACCGATAGGAAGGAAGAATATCTCTCCTCGGAGGAGAATAGTTTTAATTTCAATCAATAATACATTTTTCATTTATCTAAATTTTGAATTTCTATCACTTAACATGCAAAGTGAATTGCCTGCTGTATCAATAGCTATTCTTTAGAGTTTTTCTGACAACTAACTCAATAAAACTCTCTTCAAAATATCAGAACTTGGATTCCAATTCAAAATCAGAGTTTCTTACTTTGTCTAGGATTCTAATATTCAAATGATATCAAATAAATTGAAAAATAAACATTTTAGTCCTAGAAATTGGAAAGTTGATTAATTTAGCTCCTCAAATTTGACTATCAATTTCTCATTGAAACATGATAATTAAGCATTTGCTTTTCTACCCACATGACATTATTGGGACTAGATCACAAAATGAAAATGTCAACTGTACAAAATGAGAGTTTGCACATATATAAACAGCTAATAATACAACATATCTGCCCATAAATATACACGCAAAATACTACCAAGGAAAAAACTACACATTCTGTCTGCAAATAGGACATGAATCATTCTTCACAAGCCATTTATCCACACATATCAAGTGAAATGTATGGTAACAATGAGGTAAGCTTCTTGCAACTTCACCTACTTCCATATCCTGTAAATTATAATCCTCAGTGTTAACATGATTACATTAACACTATCATTGTGGTCATTAAATCATGTAAAGAAGAATCACCTGTAAACATATTGCACAGAAAGTATCCTCTGCCTTCATGTCCTTCAAGATCGTATGGTGCGGTAGCTTACTCAATGAATCTCCTGACAATCCTCTGGATGCTATTAAGCTATGAACATCGTGAATCTCATCATAACCAGCGTTATTAGCGATTCCAACCTGCTCAAACTAAAACAAATGATAATACGTTAAAAACTATATATTGTGCTACAAATGACAAAATAATTAAATACCAGCATGTGATTCCTAGACGACTTCTAATACGGTAAAAATCTGGAAGTAATGCTAATAATCACATGGAAGTACAGAACAATCAACATAGTGAACATTCTCAAAAGTTCATAGCTGCATGTAAATAAAACTTAAAATGGTCTGTGTAAAACATGCTTTAGACTGTTTCTAGTTTTTTCCTTACCATATGTTATACTTGCATGGATAAATACTCATCCATGTCTTCAGTTTCATGAACTCTTATTACTAGCATTCGTAATATTTTGAAATTTGTGTTCACATAAATATATAACTAAAAATTTCGTTTTCTTTAGTTTCAGAATTTAAATATGAATATATGATATAAGTTCAAGCCTGGAAGAAAAAAACCGGGTGCAATGAAAGAAAATGAGGCTAAATTCTGTTTCTTATCAGGAAGATGCTAAGATAACTAGACAAGAAGAACAAGAACAGATCATTTGCATTTTGCAGGCTTTCATACTGTAAAGGAAAAACAAGTGGCATTATTCACTGATCTTATATGCAAAGTTCGTAACCAGTTGAGTTGCCCATCTCAAATTGGCCATGACCAACAGCTCTTGATACTGCCAACTCAGATTGCACCATCGCAACTAGACTATTATACGCATCAACAGACACAAATCTATTGCTTTTAAAAGGCAAAAGTTGGGGGAGAGATATAGAGAAGGATGTTACTTGCAAATTGTAAGCAGTTAAAATAGCAGGAGTAAGCGATTCTTCTACAAGTCTTCCACGAACAAGTTCCTCTATGAAATCTGCCTGGATTTAAACGTTAAGAGAACCAGTTTAAAATTATGCATTATGACTGTCACTCAAAAAATACACTCTTAAAAATACGTCTTAATAAACAAGCAAGCACAAACAAGTTCAACGCGTAAATCTCATGTATATATGCATTTCAAGATCATACAATCATTGTAATTATAAAAAAAAAAAACACAAGGTATATTGAGATCATACAATCACCAACCATAGATGACGTTCCTCGCGAACCAGTTTGCTCCATACACCAGTAGGCCCGGGAAGCTTCCAATACCTCGACCGAGAGTATAGCCCCGGCAATGGCCCCTAATGAAACTCCCCGGAGAAAACCACTCTTTGTAGCCTTAGCTGCTAAAGCACCAGCTATAGCTCCTGTTAAAGCCCCAGCTGCAATTAAAAAACACAATCCATAAGAATGAAACCAACAAAAACAACCTCAAAAGAATACCTATTAACTAGGTGAAAACAACATTAAACACCCCAAAAATTCTCCAACTTCAATAAACAAAAATTCCTCATATTTAAGCTTCAGAGTTAAAATAAAATAAAATAAAATCATATTCTAATTCTATTTCTACCTAACAGAGATCAAAACCTTAAGAAAGAGATTATGGAAAATACCAACGGCAAAACATGCTGTAAGAGTTCCAGAGATGGCGCATAATAAAAATTTAGAGACAAAACGAAAAACCAAAAAGGGTGTTTCGTTTCGTCCAGTTTCCATGAATGATATAGGCAAAAAAGAACAACAAAGTGGTGATGTTGTGTCAGAGACAGTGCAAACGTGGATGGGCCATTCGAGCGTCCTTGTTTATAGGTGTATCAGAAGCTTATTTATTTGATGATTGAGATTGAAATTGGAAGGATAAGGAGGAAGATAGATTTTGTGGGAAGAAATTCTACGCCGTCAGCAAAGAATGGAAAACGAAAGCTTAATGCGTTGATGGGTCGTTTTCGGGATGATAATCAATCATAAACGCAACGAAAGAAGAGGCAAGAATTAACATTGACTTGAGAACGCACCCAACTCTTTAATAAAATGGGAATGTCATTTAAAATATTATAATGCAATGTATATGTTGAAAATGTCACGCTAACAAATGTGTTACATAGCATTTGGTATGAACTTTTGATTCTTATAAGATGATTTTCTCCGCGTCGATCTTTGTTGGTTTCATCCTTCTCTTCAATTTTGATGAATGAATAATAAAATAGAAATATTATTATTAATATAAAAATAATAATAAAACAATATCTTATAGAGAAAAAAATAGTTCACATTAAATAGCGTAATCAATCAGGGGCGTATATCTAACTAAGTCAAATTTTTAATTTAAAAATCTTGATATAATATTGCAAGATGTTATAATTTTATTGGATGATGGTGTAATTTATATTGATAGTTACTATCTTTAATCTCTATTCTATTAAAATAGTATATATTTAAATATTAAAAAATGACTTGAAGAAATTTTAAATGTAGATGGTGGTGATCTTTGTCAGGGGTTCACCTTCAATCCCCTTGTGAAATTGTTCACAATTATTATAAGAAATTTCACTGCTTCGGGGCAAATGAGAATGATTCTAGAATGTCTATGTATCACTAGAAGAAAGACCATGGAGCAAATAAGGTGCTGAGTTTGGTGGGAGGTCATATGTGAATGTTTATGTGTTTTTAGTGTTAGGGTCAACATACATAAAGTTTACAGGGTTGAATTGTTACATTTCTCTTGTGAATAGATTTTTCAAAGTAAGATTGATTATCTCAATTCCTTTAGAATTGAGGGCAGACGTAGCCATAGCGAGGACGATTGATGAACTTCCTAAACAAATTCTTGTGTCCTCTCGCTCTATCTCTCTATCTATCTCATTTACTTTCAATAGAAATTTATCAAATTCTGAAATTATGCAATCGATACGATTATATTGATTCGTTATTGTCTAAAAACTGTTTCGCAGTGTTGATTACAATCTTTGTGATTGTAATTGGACTTCATATTAATAAGACCTTAAGAAAATTGTGGTCAAAATTGACTGCACACTAAGTGTTCAATAAATTGCTTCACTTACTTTTATTTAAATCATTTCATTGAAAATTGATTACTTATGTGTTTTAATTCAAACGAATTGTGGTGATCGTTGAAGTATATTGATTCAATAACTTGTCATTATCAATGCACGTTTTAGAGGTTTTTAACGCATATATGATTTTTCTGATAGCGGTTCGAATTAGACGATTTGATTCGGGCGTGTTCCGCTGTTCATAGTTAAAAACGTTTTAAAATAGTATTTTCATCAAAACTTTTAATTGGGGATCTATTCACCCCCTCTAAATAAGTCACCTTCATCTAACAATATGTTGAAAAAAATTAGTTTATACCACATTCCTTGGATTTCTGATGATAAAAAAGTGTTAGTTCCATGGTTTTTGTATTGGCATAATTTCGCTAAAACATGGTTCTTAACTGATGTAAAACAAGATGTTGTAACATCATGTTCTGTTGTCATAACAGGTTTTGTTGTTATGTGCGTGGACAGATGTTGTGACATTCTACACCAGAACATCCTGACAGTTCAAACTATTTTTTTAAACCTTGAAAGATTTGATTGAAAAATATTAGAATCGGGAATATTCAGATGATTATTACAGGTACAGACAATCAGGGGATGATTAGGACAAATGTTGATTAATCAGATTAGTCTCTGTTTTTAGAAAAAGAATCTTTGAGATTTTTTTTGAAAAACTAAGATTTGATATTATTTTTATTTGTTCCTAATTTGTAAAAAGATCTTGCAACTATTTCAAAAAAGAGAAGATTGGATTCAAATTGAAGTCCAAGCCCATTCTGCAAGTATTTATAAAAAGAAACTTGGAAAACCTAGTTCACCAAGTTTTCTTGTAAGGAAACCCGTGGGAGCAACAAGGGTTGCTGTTTTGGGAATTCGTAAAGTTCTTCGTGTTTTCTGTTTATTTGAGTCACTCATGTATCTTCTAATACATTGAGGTGGACTTGTGTTCTTACTCTTGAAGATTTTAAGCAAGAGAGTTAAGTGTTGTTCTTGATCAAATCTTTTAAGCAAGATCAAGTATTATTCTTAGTTAGGGTGCTTAACTAGGTATTTTGTTTATTAGAAAGTGTAATCTTTCTACTTAGGTTCCCTTGGTCACGGGGTGTGTGACTGTTTTATCACTGTGGTGATTGGAAGTGGGATGACAATTTCTCAGGTCTAGATATCGACTTCTAGGAAGAAGTAGCGGTAGGTAATGATTAGGTGAGAAGTTATAAACGGGATGTTCAACTTTGAACTAATACTACTAATAATGGACTTCCTTCCTAGCTTGGTAGCCCCCATATTAGGTGTTGTTTGCACTGAACTGAGTTAACAATTCATTATGTTATTTATCATTCTGTCATTTAATTTCAGTTTTGATAAGTGTGTTGTAAGTCAGCAGATGTTATAACATTTGTCTTGACATTGTGTGTTGTTAGAACATCTGACTTGACATCTGTTGTAAGTGCTAGAATTTCACAAAGTATTTAAAGAATAATTGGGTATTCTAATGTTTGTTCAAGTGTGCAGGAACATAGATTAAAATTCTAATTTGAAATCAGTTCTGAAACAACATTGAACAATTAAAGAGAAACTTAAAGTTGCAGATTCTGAAGATCAGACTCTGAAGAATAAAATTTTGAAAAAGGCCAACTTCTGATTAGGTCATCATCTGAAGATCAGAACCTGAAGATCCTAGACTATTATCAGGTTAACATATGTAGATCAAGTCAACCTCTGAAGACTCATAGTCAGAAGGATTAGAAGTTGATATTTGTCTTCTGAAGGATCGGAACCAGAAGCCAGTCAATGTTCCGAGATCAAGAAAGTCTAACAAGTCACTATCATACTCTAAGGTCAATTTGTCTTCTTCAGATCACCTGAAGACTTAGCAGAATTCTGTAGAAGCTTGAAAAATTGCAACTAATAATTCAATTCGTATCAAAGTATTTTCAAATGGCATTGCAACGATATTAACCATATCTGAAAGCTTTACAATGGATCTAATGATGCTTCCGCCAAAGACTCTCTTCTGCAATCTCTCCAACGACTTTTTCCTTCTCTATATAAGAAGCTGAAGATTTGAAGAGAAAAACAACAACATAACATTGCGCCTTTACAAGCAAAGACTTATTACTCTGTCAAAATAATTGCACAAGCTTAACTTAGGATTTCTTAGCTCTTGTATATTCTAAAAATCTCTAAGTCTTAGAGCCTTTTTGTGTTGTATTCAGTGTACACCTATGATTATATATCAAGTGTAATTTATCACAATCTCTTAACTGTTTTGGATATAGTCTGAAGTCTCTTGCTTATGTGCTTGAGAGTATCTAGAAGTCTCTTGGTTGTGTGGTTGAGCATTAAAGTCTCTTACTTGTGTGTTTGAGCAACTGAAAGTCTCTTGCTTATATGTTTGAGCATTTGTAATCAGATTTAGTTATAGTGGAAATCCCTTAGAAGTGCAAGGGGACTGGAGTAGTCGGAGGAACCAGAATATGTCAGATACCACCATAATTAAATTTATATAGTAAATAATTTGTATTGAACATGAGACTCCGTACAAAAGATGGTGTAAATTGCAAAGATTTTAAAAATGTTGGTTGAAAATAAAATCATTTGGAAAATTAGAGTTTAAAAACATTTTGTGAACCAAACGAGCAAATAAGCAACGACAAATCAAAGGAAAGAAAATGATCAAAAAATAAAAGAGATAAGGAAGAAGAAAGAACACCACATAATTATTCTTGAGAATGTCCAAGAAACTTGAGAAATTTTAAAAGTATATGCCCACAAACCTCCTTATACAAGGAAATAAAGTTATAAGGCTAACTTCGAACCAAACATCGAACAAGGTTGATGAAACTCTGTCATTACATAATTTTTATGAGCATTTTTTATGTAATCGAGTTGTTTTCGAGAAAATATGGGTTAAATTGAAGAATAAATGTGAAGAAAATAAGTAGAGAATTAAAAAATAAGAATATTTGGACTTAGGAAAAAAACAAACAAAACAATAAATTCCTCCATGGAATAATCGTGGCAGCATCATGGCCAATATGTGACCCCGTCGTGGCGCCATGTAAAGCGTCGTGGCCACGATCGTACCTTTTCCAACGCATCATAGGCACAATGATGATGATGATGATGATGATAGTGGCCATTATGGGAAGCTCTTTTGACATGTTTTGAAGATTTTAAAAGGCACAAAAGGCACAAAGTGATATTTTTTGAGGGTTACGGATTTGGGAGATAGAAAGTGATGACGAGGCAATTTTTTACCAATGAATTTATAGTTTTCAACCATTGGAGACCATATTCTTCGTTGATTTTCATGTATTATTCTTCTAAACTCATGGTATTTACTTGTATTATTATGAGTAGCTAATTTACTCTTGATTAGGTTTTGTAAGACAAAGTTGATTGGATATGTTAAACTATGTAGCTCGCTTTGTACTATTTTTATTGATTTGATATTCTAATTATTAGTCAGTTATTCTTGATCGTAATGCTTTTTTGTTTGTTGATGAGCATATGAATTGAACTTAGGATCATAGCGATTACTGGCTCTAACGTTGTGAACCTGAAATAGGATAATTGTTCAAACTTAGTAATTAATTTAAAAATAAATAATTGTAAGTTTGTGATTTGGAAATTAGTGAACGTTGTTACCTATTTTTACTTTGAATTCGCCTAAGGAATTTGGGAGTTGCTGTTAAGAAGAGTGAGTTATACACCAATAAATTATGTATAACGGGCGTTCTAATTTATCATAATTCTATAAAATCACTTTGAGAAAATAGACGCAGTTACCAATAGTGATAATCAATGGACTCAAAACGAAATTTGGTCTTTTGTAAATCTTGTATCTTTTATACATTTTATTTGCACAAATTACTTTTGCAAAAAAAATTGAAAACCCACCATATTTACTTTTAAAGCACACTAATCACCTTGTTAAAATAGCGCAATACCTATAGAGATAATCTTATATTTTATTACTTCGACACAATTAATACACTTGCTCATTTGTCAACAAAGGTCTAGAGTGGTTATCCCTTAAATCAAATATAGATTTTCCAAGGGCAGATCCCGAATCAAAAGAGAGCTTTTTCTTCAAGGCAAAACTCATGAATCAAATGGAGACTTCCTAAGATATTCCCTTAAAATACAAGAGCTTTTACTAGATTAGCTCCAAACTAAACAATTTTCTATGAAAGGATATTTTACACTAGAGATTAAACATTCTTAATAAATTATAATTTAACACTCATCCAGAACAAGAACAATGATTCTCACATACTCAATAATACTCCCAAAACACTATGATTAAATATATCAAAAAATGAGAGATATAGAAAAAGTGATGAGAGAAATGTATGTGAGACTTAATGAATTTTATTGAAATTTTTGCAAATTCAATCAAAACTAATCGATATAATTTTAATCGGTTTAAATATTAAATTCTTTCAAAACCGGATTCCCGAATACACTATGTTAAGAGTCAAAATCTTGATACAATGGTGGTGGTTAGTACCATTTGTGTATTTCCAAAAAAGAAAATTGCTACCGGGACCGAACTTTGTTTTTTTATTAATTAATACGATTGTTAGTGGTGAGTTAGTGCTATTCACGTCATGTTGTTAGTAGTTAATGCTAATCACATCATGTTCCAACTTGTATTACTGAACATAATAAATAACGCAAAGTTTCCATGTAGAGCAGGATGGTTTATTTAGGGAAGATGCTAGCTTGTGTTTTAAAAACATATTATAAATAAATAAATAAACAAATAAGCATTAAAATAAATTTTTTATACTAGGTTCCTTAACTTATGTCTTTGAGATACAATATGTTCCTTTATTTATTTTGAAAGGTTAGTAAACTCTATTATTTTTCACATAATCTTCCATGATCTGATAACGTTTGATTATTAATATTATCCTCTTCACCATAAATCAACAATATTTTAATAGTAACATTAGTAGAAATAACTTATACATTGTACTTGTATATGGATGCAATTTGTTGTGTTGGGGGACGTGGAATTCATCAAACATTTCAACACTTATTTGTGTACTGTGCGGTTTTTCTAATATTTGAACTTTGTTGTTGAATTTATTGAATATTAGTAGTAATAGAATAATTTATTTTGCGGTCTTTGTTTGAATGGTTAGATGGAAATGTGTTAATGTGCATAAGGTATTTCCTTATGCATGGTGCATAAATACTCAAATATTATTTATATTACTCAAAATATTATATTTATTATTCAAAATAATATATAGATTACTCAAAATAGTATAAATATTATTCAGAATAATGAATATATTACTCAGAATAGTATATTCATTACTCACAATTAATAATTACTCATAATTAATAGATGTGTACAAATAATGCATATATTATTCATGGATTATGATATTATTACTCGTTTCTAATTCTAACTAAAATGTTACTCGGAACAATTTAAATATTACTCGTACGAGACTTATGCACCGTGCATAAGGATATACCTTATGTACATCAACCTGACCCGGTTAAATGTATTTAGGAGTGAGAAAAAAATAAGTTTGCATGAACCAAATTGAAAAATCTGGGGAACAAATTTAAAAAGCTCAGTCTAATAACATAAAATATGACCCAACCCATTTTATTAGGGGATTGTTAAATACACCTTATGAATTATTACCACACTTTATTGAAAAATTTAAAATACTCTTTGATTTTAAAGATTAATCTTCAAATGCACTCAAAAACACAATTAGTATTTGTTTTTGATAACACCCAAAATGATATGTTGTATTTATTTCGAAGATTTATCTCCAGAAAATACTAAAACACATATTCAAGAACATGTATGTAAATTAGATTAAGTTAAAATTAATAAATAAGAATGAAAAAGAATGGTGGTTCCAACAAATTCAAAGGAAAATTTGACAAGACTCGGGGCAAGAGGCTTGGTCGAACTCTCACAAGTAGCAGGTCGAACATAGAACTTCTGAATCCTCGAAAGGAGGAGGAAACTATCGAAAGTACAAAGAAGATAAGAAAGGTAAAGGTGTGCAATGTTATCACTGTGAGAAGTGGGGTCACTTGTCTAAACATTGTTGGTACAAGACAGACAATGGATCAAAAAAAGGCAAGGACGAAGGAGCGAACCTTGAACGCCAAGATTCAGATGATGCTGAAGGTATGGTGGTTATGGCTGCAGTTGCAAATAACCATGTCGAATCCAAGATTTGGTTCCTCGATTCAGGCTGCTCGAATCACATGACTGGTCAAAAGGTGTGATTCGCAGATTTTGATGAATCGAAGAAGAGCAAGGTAAAACTTGCTGATAATAGTTCGTTGCAAGTAGAAGGTACTGACAACATAGTTTTCACATGAATGGAGGGAAAGCTATGATCAAAGACGTGCTCTATGTACCTGGTATAAAGTGCAACCTGCTAAGTGTTGGACGAAAAAGGTTTCTCAATTGTCATGAAGATGGAGTTTTAAAATTGTTCCACACCCAGAACAATTTGGTCTTGAAATCTCCTATGTCGAAGAACATGACGTTTAAGACCATGATCAGTTCGACTGAAGTACAATGTCTAAAAATTATTGTCGACCACAAGGATAGTTGTTGTGGCATTTGAGGTTTGGAAATTTGAACTTTCAATCACTCAATCAACTAATTACTCAAGATATGGTTACTGGTATTCCAAGTCTTGAGATGCCTGACAAATTCTGTGAAGGATGTTTAGTCAGAAAGCAATCCAGAAATTATTTTGCTTCGACTATGCCAGGGAGATCATCCTGCATACTCGAAGTGGTAGACTCAGATGTATGTGGTCCATTCGAAGAACATACCCTTGGTGAAAACAGATATTTTGTTTCGTTTGTCGATGAGTTTAGTTGAAAGTTATGGCTCTATGTGATCAAGAGAAAGGATGAAGTATTTGACATCTTATACTTGTTTCCTGTAACTTGAGCTATAACCTTTCACTAATTAATAATACATTCTGAAAGTAATACCTTGTCAATTCTACTTCTAGCTTTTCCATTAGAATTAATCCATATGATCTTGTTCCATATAACAGGTAGATCCATCACCTCCATTAACTCTATAAACTTTGCGAACTCCTCCATTTCTACCCTGTTTGATCGTATTATCCCTTTCCTTTCCTCTTCTAATTTAATTGCATTAAAGTCACCCCTAATTATCCATTCTCCTAAAGGTAGTTTGTACTTTCATTCCAATAATTTCCTCCATAACACTCTCTTTTCAGTAATACAGCATGATGAATAAACATTGACAAAGTAGCGATTTGCACCTTTCCAAACAACTTTAACACCAAGAAACCTTTTTCATTAAAACTGAAAGTAGGCTCTATTATACCTTTTTTCCAAATTGTCAGCATTCCCCCCGACAGATCTTCAGAATCTACCACCGACCATTCACATTCCTCCAATCCCCATATACTTTTTAATATTCTCTCTTCCATATTTTTAATTTTCGTCTCCTAAATGAAACACAAATCCGTCTTTGCCTTTGATAAAATCTGACAAATTCTTCTTCGTTTGACTGAACTGCCACCCTACTTATATTAAAGGTTCTGAGATTCATGGGATACCATCACTTTTCACCTTCCCTACTTCAAAGCAATATCTTTCCCGATCTTCCATGTTCCTCATTATGCCTTCGAATACTTAATCTTCTTCATCTCCTTCAATTCCCAAGTCTTTAATCGATTTCCACCGTTTAGCCGACATACAATCTAAGGACTTCCGGATTCGATGATTACTTTGGTGCATTCTTGAATCCGCAATAGAATCACCACAAAGTAAAGACCCATTCGAACTCTTTGAATTAGTTCCTTCCATTACATTACACGCAGGTGACAGATTCATGGTCAATTGTAAATTAGGGTTGACATGAGAGTGTAATAAGGGAGAGAAATAAGATGGTGCAAAAGGAATTTGGATATTCTCATAAATCTCTAATACAGGTTTTGTCTTCTTGGGCTTTCTCACAGTGCACAACCCACTAGGAGAGCACGAAATTGGGTCTGATATTTGATATCCCCCAATAAGCCCACTAAAATTATCTCCCCTCTGGCCCACTTTTTTGGATCCACCCTCCTGAAGGAAATCCTTGATAGATTTGAACCCGGTCTCTACTTGTCCCATTTTTAATAATCCATTACTAGCATCATCGAAAACCCCAACAACTTGACCCTCATTTATTTCTCCCTGACCATCAACAATTAATGTTGACTTCTCACCAAATACATATTGTACAACATTTGTAGTCTTTTGTATAACATTCTTTTGAATTCTATGAATATCCCCTGGTTCCAGACTTTTATCCTTCGAAAATGATCTAGATATCTCCCTACAGCTATGAACTGTTGCATCACCACTTTTCTTCTGAGCCTCTGAACCCATATCACTCTGGAAAGACCTTAGCCTTTTCTCTGACACACTTTTGTCCACCCCACCATCATCTGCTTCATCCTCCTCGTCGCTCTCCTCCCATTCACCATACTCTGGCTCCGACGAACTGCCATTTTGATCACCTTCCCCCCATCCCTTCGGTATCACTATCTGCTTGGGTCCATGAAAATCCTCCATAAGCTTAATACTATAGACATTATCATTCACTCCCACGTTAATACTTTCATTTAGGACCATTGAGTACTTGGTTGTGATTAAGAATAGAGCTACATCCATCCTAGTATGCTCCCTTGTTTCCTTATACATGCAAACGTAAACACCCATCGTTTTTTATATAAACTAGAAAAATTTCTAGTTCCATACGTGATAAGGTAAACCGAAACAACGCATCCAGGTCAACATTTCAGTATCCACATCAGCAGGACTCCACATATGTATATCCGAGAACCATTTGCCTACCCATTATGCATCTTCTTTTATCAGCATTTTAATCTCCCAATCCTCTAGTTCTTCAAGTAAACACAAATTTGCACCCAACGGCGTAGCTTTGATCCTAAAGTAACCTTCTGCATGTAGCGCTGCTTGTATGCTATATGTCATTCCAGGTTCTTCTATTACTCCAACATACGCCACTTCGAACCTTCTTAGATCACCTTCCTCCATGTCAAATTGAAAATGTGCAAACTTTGGTTTACGTTCTTTCCTATTCCATCCTTGATCTTTTCTATCTTGCAGACCTCCATTCTTCTTCACCACTTGAGCATATGTGACATTGCCCTTAGTTTCTTGATATTGCAAGAGCTTCTTTATATTCCCACCTTCAACAACTTTTGTCTTAGCTCCCTTATTGTGTTCTCCCAGTTGTGGTTACGTGCCTCTTTGGATTCTTGGTGTGTTCGCATGTATCTTTCTGCTGTTAGATTTATTTATATTTTATGGGCTACGATAAATTGTTATTTGGTTTGTGAAAAATGGGTTAATCGTGATTTTGATGGGGGTACATAAATAGGCTCCTTTTGGTTAAGTGATCTTTTTTAATTAAAGCCCGAATATTTGAAACCAGATTGGTGTGGGTAAAAGTATGGGCTTTTAACTCTTGGCCCTTAATGGGTATGGACTAGGGTTATATATATTATTGGGCTAGGTCCCCTCTGTAATCACGAAATCAAAAACATAATTGACGGCTCCACAATTTTCCCATTGAGAGTTGCGAACGGGAGTGTGACATACAGAGGGAGATCAGATCATTTATCTTTTTAGGGATAGCATTAAGGTGACAATAACGACAATTCTTATTCTCAAATCATGTCTAGAACAAGTAAGTAATGGTGTTCTAATTTCATATAATTGATCCACAAAATTATTCCGCTTACATTTGATATCAAAGCTAAATTATATGAATTAGAGTTCAATTTCTGTTGTTAAAGTATAATTATGATTTATGAGTTCCGATTCTATTTCTGCGGTATTCAATTGACATTCCAATTTTCTTATGAAATCGATTAAAACTGAAATTAAAATTAAATAACAAAGTATGTTTCTTGCCGTCACGTAATTAGCTCTACAATTGCAATACCCAAACCGATATTGTTATATATATGTTGCGACACAGTGTACGTTATCACTTTTCCAATTAAAAACAAGTAATAATGATACCGTAGTGTGTAATTTTGTTTTGTGGATTCAATTGGTATTAGGAAAACGTGAAACATAACTTTGTCAAATATTTTTATGAGACATAAGTATTGTTTTTGTATTATCCTGGATATTTTATTAAACAAATATTAGTTTATACGAATTCATGATATATTTGTTTGTGTTAAATATTCTAAAATATTAAATAGTCTCTTTATTGAAGTTGACACGGTTGGAAGACAAAATTTACTGGGAATGCTATACAATCCAGTTCATGACCGGTTCATGATTTTTTGGTAAGAAAAATTTAATTCCTATGCAAGAACTTTTATAAACTAATGTGTGTCACTCTCTTAGATTTATAAAAGTTTCTTTGTAGTTTTAGGAATGGTTTTAAGTCATTATTATGATTGACTTCCCAAAGGAGGACAATTGTATGTAAAGGATTGTGGTTAATTATGGATATAACTATTTGAGGTGCTTTGGTCTAAGGGATTTATCTACCCAAAGGAGATAAATTCTTAAATCCAATGTATGCTTATTAAATAGATTATTCTTGAAATTTGTGGATGGAGTTGTTGGAGGTGCTTTGCTTAGAGAATTTATCTACCCAAAGGAGATGGATTTTCAAACCTAATGTATGTTCATTGAGTAACTCATCTAAGGTCCTGACTCTTGTTGTAACATGGGTTTACGCATTCCACCCAAAGGAGATTGCGTGATAATGTTGGCCTATTCGTGATAGCTTAAAGCTATATCTTGCCTTTATTATTTGTTCTAATGCATTCTTGTTTTATCTCGACAGTGACCTTCTCTATGAACAATTGTTCTGCTTCTATTAAGATCCTGAAAGGGTCTAATTTTAAGAAATGGAAGAAAGACTTAGAGTTTTTATTAGGGATTGCTGATCTTGACATGGTGTCATACCCTAATTTTGACCCCCCCTGAGATGTCACACTTCCAGATATTTCATCAACTCAAGACAAGTACCCAGAGCAGTCACTTGTTTACCTAGTACTCAATCGAGGGTGTTCAAGAACAAAGAAGCTCAGGCAAATGATCAATCAATAAAGAAAATGACCTCTAATACAATCATGGGACTCAAATGATTCATTTATCCACCTATGTTGAGTAGACAACAGTCATCAGGACTCAGGATTGCCCAGGTCACCAGACTAGGGTTTTGAGCCCATCAAGGACTGAAATCAGGGACCACATTTCGGAAACCCTAAAAAGCTCTAGGACATCACTCAAAGGGTTCAATCATCTTCTAATGATCCATATGACAATATCCACTGGGCATTGTACTTCAATTCAAGATCTACAGTCATCAGTTTCATCTGGTTTACAATTAGGGTTTTTGACCCAATTCACATGGACAATTGACTTTTAATCAGGACATGGATCCACAACTCAAAACATGGCTCAAGAACTTCTATTACCTCAATATAATCCATTCATACCATTCATTTGAGGAGGAGAGCTTGATTCATCACAAAAGTCCAAGATTTCACTTCATTTGGAAAAAGTCAATTGTACAAGATCACCTTTGACTTTTAGGGTTTTGGGTCAAACCATGACTTTTAAGAATCAAAATCATCAATATATGATTATTGAAGTCATTTGACCAAGAAAAATCAAGAAAATAAATTAAGAATAAAAAAGTCAAAGATTGACTTTTCATACTTAGAAATTTTTCTAAGTGTTTAAAGGTCTTTTTTTTTCAAAACTTTGGAAGGAAATATCTCAAAATTTCAAGCACAAACTGAAAAAAACTCCCAACATCAAAGTTGTAGATTTTGATCCAATGAACAACTTTGTCACATATGATTTTTTGGCTAGAAATGAACCATTGAAGAGTAGGGGTGATCAAAACCAAACCAACCCAATAGAAAACCGCAAACCAAACCGAAACTGCAAAAAACCGCATTTGGTTCGGATTAGTTTGGGTCAGTTTTTACAAAACCGCACGGTTCGGTTCAGTTTGCGGTTTGTATTTTGTAAACCGAACCAAACCGAATCAAACCGCACTATGTTACAACCTAAATTTTACTAACTCACATTCAACCCAAACTTAAACTTATTATACATTAGCAATATGATTACGAACAATTTTCTCATCCTTACACATATAATTTCAGTCTCGATCTTCTAAAATCTCTAATAACATTATCGCACCTTCTTTGCCACATACATCTTCCCTCTTCTTCTATAATCTCTACTCTCTTATATTCTTTCTTTTTCACCTTCTCATTTTTATATAAATGTTCCGTATTTCAGTTTCGTTTTTATCGCATATCTTCTTCTCTAATCTCTCAACACTTTTTTTCTTTTTCACTTTCACTAATCTTTCGTCTCTTCTATTTTTTTGTTTCGTTATAATAATTTTTATATTGTTTTATGCTATTATTTTATGTTTAATATTCCACTTTTGTCTAATTTAATTTTTACATATTAAATGGAAAATTGTTGTCAAAATATGACGAGTTTTGTTGTTATTTGATAGTGTATGAATGTATAAATACAAAATTATGTTATAATCTATATGTGTATGTATGACTCAATAAAATATTTATAAAAAACCGAACCAACCGAACCGAACCAAACCGCATTAGTTTGGTTTGGTTTGGTTCGGATTTTTTTTAAAAGCCAACCGAACCAAACCAAACCGCACTATTTTTTCTCTTGTGGTTTGGATGATTTTTTTCGTCAAAACCGCCCAAACCGCACCGCGAGCACCCCTATTGAAGAGATATGGAGCTTCAAAGTGACTGCCTTCATAAAACTAGCCAAAAAACCCTAGTTTTCTTCAAACTTTAAGCCCATTTTATACATATTTCCCAAATGATTTTGAAGAAACTACAAACTAATGAATTGAAGTACATGTTAAGGGATTTCCAAATTATGCTCAACCTCCTCTAAATTCATTTTGAGCTAGGAGTTATGCTTGTTCAAAGTTAGGCTCATGAAGTGAAATTACAAGTCATGACCAACTTTGGTTTTGGTCATTTTTGTGCAAAGGCCTACACTAATTGGTACATTTACACTTCAAATATATCAGAAGAGATTGGAGAGAATCATTTGCATCATTTGCATCAAGATTCCAAAACATCCAAAAATCAAAGTCATGTGATTATGTAATCATTACATTTAGAAATTTATGGCAAATGATGATTAATCAAATGGAATCTTCTCCTAAGCCAATTAAAAGCCTCTACACATCAAAAATGTCTCCTAAGATCAGAAAAGATCAATGGCTAGGGAGCTTGCTCGGATTGGCCATCATTGCATTTGTGAGATTCCTTGAATTTCTTCATGGCCAAGAAACCAAAGCGAGTTCACTAAGCAAGCTCACTCTCTCCAATTACACTGAACTCTTTGCCTATAAATAGAAGTTTCATCCTCCATATAGTTCACACCAAAGCAACAACAATTCTTGCTTTCTCTTCCTTCCTCTCATACTTAGATTTTTCAAAGTTTCTTTGGCAAGAAGACTCGGGTTCTTCAAACCAGAGCTTTTCCTTTGAAACTAAGCAGTCAAACATCTCAATGAGGTCCATTAGAAGTGATCCAAACCCCTGGAACACTTCTGTAAGTGCAAGAACATCATCTTCACTTTCAATTTGGAGCAAGATCAATTGGAGGTCTGTAGAGCAATTCAGAAGGTGTCAAAGCATTCTAAGCATTCCAACACATTCCTTGGGGTGTAGTGAAGCTATTCAGATAGTCACAACTCCTCTGTAAGTGAAGAATCATCATCAGCCATTCTCACTTGGAGCTTAAGCAAGAGGGGTCGAGCAGAGCATTTCAGAAGCTTTCAAATCAATTCAAGTGCCCAGATAGCATCAACAAGGTCCCATGAAGCTTTTGCAATCATTCATTCATAGCTAGAAGATCTCCACCATCACCACGACCTTCAGTTTCAGAGGTAAGTTTTTGAACTTCACCTCTTTAATTTGTGTACTTTTTGTGTTAAAACTCAATACCATTTCATTCAGCATCATCAGAGGATTAAAAACCCTCTATCATCATCCATTTATTCTTCAGTATAGTCATTTAATTTCATTTTCAAATTTTAGGGTTCTTCACGTATTTTAGATAATTCAGTAGCTATAGTCAATTATAGTTTATGATAGTTACATATTTGAAATCGTGAGAGAATTTAGAGCAAGTTTGATGTTTACATCTTTGCAATTGGTTGAGAATTGAGAGAGTTCAGAAATTCAAAAATGAATGAGCTTGAGGTTGAAGACGAAGATGGTGATGGCGCCATTCTTTTGAATTTTAAGGTTCAAGTTTAAAATATATTTAGTTGAATTTGTTTACTAAACGAATTCATCATTTGCCCTAGTGGCCTCACATGCGCTCTCAATACTCTCTTGCCCACAAGTCTGGGGTTCGAATCCCCCTCGCCCCAGACTTTTTGATTCTTTTATTTTTCAAAGATTTTCAACTTGTTTTGAAACATAACCAATTGGACGCATGCTATAGTGTAATACGGTGAACTGACTTTTTATTAATCGGAATGTCGCGGTAAGCAAGAGTCGCCACCGACTTTTATTTTATCCAAACAAGTTAGAAAGGCTAAAAGAAACAGAAAAAAACCTTTTAAAGAAATCTGAGTTCGGGGGGTAATTTATGCAAAGGGAAGGTGTAAGGCACCCTTTGCATCCATGGTTTTCCATGGGCTCTTAATTGCTTTGCTTGCTCGTTTGTTTAGAAAATGTAGATGAAAGAGATAGGGACTTTAGCTCGTAAATGAGCGTAGCCCTTTTGAAAAATTATGAGAAAGAATATAATAAAAAGGTTTGAGCATTGCAAGGCAATTAGGGGCAATTACCTTAAACTCAGATGATAGGTCTCTTTTTAGCCTTTCAGAATGAAAGGGTCTATCCTTGCCATAAGAGGGCAGGAAGCCTTTCGTTTGGAGGTTGAAGGGTCGTCGAAGCATCCTTTGCCATAAGACTGTCCCATGCCATAGAAGGGCAGGTAGTCTAAGGCAAGGATCAGAATAAGCCATTTCATAGGCAGCCAGAAGATACCTCAGCCTTTTTCCGTGGGCAACTTCCGAGGGTCGAGGTCATGTTAGTGTATCGAAGGCAGCATCATTTTAGGGTCTCATGACCTTTTATCGAGGCAACATGGCTGAGGTATCCTCATATTCGAGGGACTGGCTATTCTGCAAAAACACAAGGCAACAAGGCAACAGACAACAGGCAACAGAGAGGGTTACCCAAAAGCGTGCGTGTGTGCACCAATCACGTGATTATATTCAATTATATTATCTTGTAAATTAGTGAGGCTAATTCAGTTTAATGGTTGTCACTCCCTAAATTACTAGCCACGCAGATAACATAAGGCAAAGAAACAGTAATACGGGGGAGGGGACAATGAAACCAGCGGATCCCTTAATCAGGGTTTGACACAAGTAATAATTAAACAGAAAGAATAAAGATTAGAGTTTAGGGTTACCAAACTCGTAGCTTTGGCGATCAACGAACCCTGAAAAGGCAAACAAACCAAAAATTGGGTGAGTGTATGGCTAATTCAGAGGCGAACGTCTCTAACCCTAAAATAAGAAGGTCGAGACAATAATTTGAAATAAGTAATTAAATAAAGGGCACTTAACTTTTTGCATTTGATCTGATATGGTTGGTGGGGGAAGCCTCGGAGTTAACCCTAAAAAATGGCAAAGGCAGATAATCGGTGAATGTATGCATAGTTCAAGAAATATAAGGGCAAACCCTAAAATCAACGGAAACAAAATAGACTTTTAATTAAAAGAATACTTAGCTTCAGTTGACGAAGGTTGATAGTCGAGGGTTGTCTGAAGCATTGACCCTGACCCTCTGAGGATTGATAGAAAAAATAACAGGAAGCAGTGAGTGTGTGGCTAATTCAATGGCAATTAAATTTAACCCTAATTTGACAAAAAGAACAAGACAAAATAAAATGATTATTTAAAATAAATATGAAGTAGGACTTAGCTTTTGGCTTGACGTGGCGCATAGTCGGAGTATATTGGAAAATCAACCCTGAAAAGGCATAGAAACAAAAGCATAGAAACAAAAGTATTCAGTGTATGGTATGGTCTTCGTAGACCCTGATTAGGGTACGAATTTAAATAAGAAATACGAACGATTTAATTAATTATTGGTCTTGCGACCTAATTAATTAAGTCGGGATAATAAAATTAAATCGAGTGTGAAAATATTTTCCATGAGTTATTATGAATTTTTATACATAAAATAGGATATTTTGAATTATGGAAGAAATTATTTAATTAAAATAACCAAACAAAATATTAGTTATTATAAATAAACAAATCATATAATGTGAGAAAAAAAATGTTTAATATAATATGAATAAAAAATTAAATAAAAAAAAATAATAGTAATTATTTTATTATTATAGAGAGATTTTATATAAAAAACAAAAGAAAAAAAAACAAAGTATATATATATATATAAAAGAACCGGTTGTATAATTATAAAAAGAAATTTAAAAAAACTTAACTTTTAATCAGGTGTGGTGGTGATCTGAGCACCTATGATACACCCGCGCTTCAGGATGCATTGGATGATAAGAGGAGATGATCGAATGGTTGATGGAGGAGCGATGCACCATATGCCTAAAGATGAGTCGCACCGGATTCGTTGGTCCTCCAAAAAACCTGCGCGCCACTTCTCTTTTGAATCCAGCCAATCGCCGACGGCCACGTCACCGTCTCCTACCTCCAGCCGTCGTTTTAGGCTTCCCAACTTCTACCCACGGACAACTTCCATGGCTATAACCCTGCGTCTCTTGATTTTGCAATAACTCGTCAATAAATTACCAAGGACACCATGGTTCTACTCGGTTTATCATGTTGAACTCAATGGTGACTTCTTTTTTTGCCGATTTCACCTGTAAAACAAAACCCTAAAACGAAACCCTAAAACCTAATAATGGTATGTCTCGATTCCTATGGTTAAAATCTAATTAAACAGCCCAGAAATACTTAAAGTTTCATGATAAACACAAATATGCAACCAAATTAAATGAATCATGCTCGAATCGTTGAGATTGATGTTAAAAATATTGCAAACCGTGATGCTCGTTTGGGGTCGATTCGAAGAGCTTTGGACGATGATGATGACTAGTTTGGCTTCAGGGAGCCCTCAGGAATGCGTTCTGATCTTTAAAATGCTATGAATCTTGCTATAACTCTCAAACCGAATTCACCATTTTCTTGGAATTTTTTAGACTTGAAAGTGATCAATTGCCTGCAAATCCTTATGAAAAAAATCCGTCCCTAATGTTTGGAACATGCTGGAATATATAGAGTGAGCAATTAGGTTACTAAAAATATGGATGAATCTCTTATTGAATCAAGACTTGAATTTGATTGAGATTTGATTTTTATTCTTCCAAAAATAGGCCAATATTTGATCTTTCTTCAATCAATCTCTCTTGCACGAATTTTTACTGAATATATGGTTTAAATGAAGATTGGAATTAGTTAGAAACCATAACAAATCAAATCCCTTTCAATCATATGATTTATTTTGCTTTTAATCATTTTTAATATGAATAAAAATTCATAATAAATCAAATAATCTAAGTAAATTCGTGGCAATTGGTTTTTTAGGTCTTGGGTAACTTGTGGATCAAGATTGATTCAACATAACTTGGGCCCATTTGCAAAAACAATTCAATTCTTTCACATTTTTCCCTCCAAAATAGCTCAACTTTGACAAGGCCTATCTCTCTCAATTTTTGAGATATGGAAGTGTTCTAGGATTTTTTAGAAACCTTAGAGAGTCCTCTAACCAGTGTCTTTGGTCTCATATCAAAATCATTTTCCGTGCTCCTTGTATGTCCTTTTGAAAAAAGTGACTTTTTGTTGACTTTTGAAAAGGACCTGTAATGTATGAAGCCATATCTCTTAAACCATTGACCTATGGGCTTTGATTCTTGGACCATTGGATAGAGGAATGAATTCCCTTCAAAATGAGCTTTGGTGGGAATTTTTCTGATGAAGTATGAATATTTGGTGAATTTTCAAAGTTTGGTTGACTTTTTCAGTTCATGCCTAAAATAGTAACTTTTTGACTTTTGACTTTTCTGATCTTTCCTTGCATCATCATGATCAACCCTTGATCAAATGATGATTTTAGGGTTATGAGGATGTTGTTGACCAAATATCTTGTATATTGACTTGAAATGACTGTTTTGCCCTTGAGAGTCGCCTGTTGACTTTCTAAACAATTGAGTGTCCAATTCTTTGAGATGAGCTTTGATACTTGTCATAGAGATAGTGTGAAATGTATTGAGCCATATGAGATGCTTTGGAGCCCCTGATTCACTGATTTTCCTTTGAATAAATCAAACCCTAGTTTAGAACTTCTGTGTGGGAGACTGTGTTTTGGAGCTTTGTCTTATGATTTGGTTTTGTGTATGAAAAATAGCATGGGCAAATTTTGGGGTATGACATATAGTCACCAACTGGCGCTTGGCCCAGTGGTGTTATTTTGAACTGGTGACTTCAAGGGGTTCAAACCTTGGTGGAGACAAAACCATATTTTTTATCACTTTTCTCATTCAATTTCTTCACAACTTTAACCATTTGATTCACACTTCAAATTAACTCATTTTCATTTGATTTTTCACACACTCTTCATTTAATATATCTATTTTATGAATATCCAAAAAAAAACATAAAAATACATTAATCTTAATATATTTTAATTAGGTTTAAAATCACATGTTTTTAAGTATGTTTATTACTTTAAAATATAATTTTCCTTTTGATTTTCACAACCTAAATATCTTTGTAACTATTTTGTGATAAAACCCTAATCATTTAGGTCTTAATTAGGTTTAGATTTTGTCTTTACCTTAATTAAGTTGACTTTTATCAATTTTCAAATTATTTTTCAAATCTCCGATTAAACAAATGATCTAGGTTTTCAAACAACAAAACCTTGTATCTTTCAAAATCTTTCAACAGTAAATCATAAGACCCAACACCTCTTTTAGTTTATTTTTTCAAAACATATTTAAACAGAAAACTCCTCATCTGTTTTCAAAACATTCTTCTCGTATTTGAAGGGCATTATTCCTGGTGAAACTCTTCAGATACCTATGTGACCTAGTGTCCATCTTCACTTCTTCTGTTTTCAAAATAAAAACATTTCAAAACTGTTTTCAATAAACAATTCAACTGTTACCAATAAAAAAACCAAGCTGATGGTAAAGCTTTGTACATACATCTTTCAAAGGTCTCCTCTTCATCCAGGTTAGACTTTATAGCTTTCAATTTACAAGCTTTCATTTAAATTACTGTCAAATATAAACTGTATATATATATATATATATATATATATTGTTTAGAACTACGTCTGAGTACAACCTTAGGACAAATAAACAATATATATATTATAGGACTATGGCCTAGGATTGAGAATGTCTTCCCGCTGAAGGCTCTTTCCTAATTAGAGATCTTTAGTTCAAACCTCAAGATGAATTATTCCTGGTGAAACATCTTGAAAAAGCCTTAGAACAAAAATAGGGCACATCCACCGAAGAGGAATTATTCCCGTGAAACCTCTTACCCATTTGCTTAGAGCCAAAATAAGTTCAAAACCAAATAGCTTTCTCTTATGCTATAACAAGGACCATCGATGACCCTCGATTAGCCTCCTCTTGGGCTTACAATACAAGGACTCACAGGCTTCTTAAAAGCATATACCCAGCTTTCTCTTGAGCTTGTATACAAGGACCCATCAAGTTTCTTATAAACATAGGAACATGTCTTTAGTCACCTTTTAGCCTACCCTGTTGAGATTCTTCTACTCTTCAAACCAGACTTTAAACAAGCTAAGAATGTCTCAATCTCAGTATTGAGTTCACCTTTTGGAATGAGAGACATGGACAGTCTCTGTCACCTTTATTCTCAATCTCCAATAATTTTCCTCCTTAGCAGAGTCTAGGTTCCACATCTGAAATATCCTCAGTCAAAGTCAGCCTTAATCTTGGGCTTTAAACAAGAAGTCTAAAACATTTAATTAAAACCCCTGGAAAGGGTCAGCCTCCAAAAAAATTCAACTTTCAAAAGATAAACTCTCCAGCTGAGAAAACCCCTGGAAAGGGTTAGCCTCCACATCAATCTTTCATTTTAACAAAAACCCCTAGAAAGGGTCGGCCTCTAAAATCAATCCTTCAAATTCAAATCCCCTGGAAAGGGTTAGCCTCCAAAATCATCTTTCAAACCTTCAAAACTCTCCAATAGAGTCTAGGTCAGTTACTCAAACAAATTCCCCAGTAGAGTCAATCTTCAAACCTGGGTCTTTCATTCATCAATCCCTGCTTAACAAAAGCACAATCCCCAAAAGGGTCAACCATTAGTCTCTAAATAACAGAGTAATCCCCTCTGAGTCAAAAGATCCCACATTGATAGATCTTTCCCCATTTAAGAGCCAGCCACAACCTTGGGCTTTGTACAAGGCAGATACTCCCTTTAGAGTCAAAAACCCTACTCATAGGTATTCCCCTATCCAGAGTCAGCCACAACCTTGGGCTTTGTACAAGACAGATAATAGAGTCTCCACAGTGAGTCCTTCCCCATCAAACAGCCACAACCTTGGGCTTTGTACAAGGCAGATAAGTAATCATTTCCATGTGTCAAAGATTTCTAACCTTTAGGATCTTTTCCCTAGAGAGTCAGCCACAACCTTGGGATTTGTACAAGGCACAAAATAGAGTCATCCATACTCAGTTTCCTCAACAGTCAGCCACAGCCTTGGGCTTCATACAAGGCACAAAATAGAGTCTCCCTAGGTAGAGTCAGGCTCAATTCTGGGCTTTGTACAAAACACAAATTTCCTTAAAACAAAGTCAACTCCCCGTGGAGTCATCTCCCAGAGTCAATAAAAAACCATTTAATCCTTAAGCTTGGGCCTCATACAAGCCAGCTAAAAATCAAATCTTTCATACAGTAGATAGACATAACTTATCTCTATAGAGAGATATTTCTCCTATCTCACCACATTCAAACAAACATTTAAATTTTAATTTCAAATATTCTCCCATTTAGGACTTTGAAAGGCATGCTCTGGCACACACACCCAGACCTGTACACTTTCCCTAATTTGGTTGAGAATCTTTCTTTCATTCAAGAGACATGCGACTGGTATACTTGTACATCCAAGTAAGGTCCCTCTCTTATGAAACGAACTTAACTTTTCTGTCACTTTAAATGTTTATGGTGGAATAGTAGAAATACCTCTCTATAAAGATGGCTTCAAGTCTCTTTACTGTAAACAGAGATTTAATTCAAGCTTCAACCTTGAGCTTCAAGCAAGGCACCCAAAAAAAATTAATTTTCCTAATTAGTTCCCCGAACTACAAAAAGCTCTGACTTCCATTAGGGATATATAGGCATGAGATTCACAAGGAATCTCAGCGAGCTAATCAAAAACCAAAAATAGTCAGTTTATCTATCTTTCAATTCAATTCAATTCAATTCTCTCTCCTAACACAAAAGAGAAACTTCTCCAATCAAATTAGCAAACACAAACACATAGACACAGAGAAGGTTCCCGTAGAGTACTAAGGATATGTAGGGTGCTTAAAACCTTCCCTATGTATAACCGACCTCCCAGACTCCAAAATTTCTAGTCTAGGTGAATCCCCACACTTAACAACTCTTAGGATTTATTTGAGATCTTTTTCCCCTTCCTCCTCGTAGGATAATTAAAAAGTTCGTGTGCTATCGTAGGAAGAACTAAAATAAAATTCATCCCACAAGGGAGCTTCTCTCCTTCCAAATTTCGAGTGAAAGGTTTAGCGTGTCGTCCTCCCAAGTGAACGAGGAGGTAAAAAAACGACACCACACATGGCATTGCGTGAAACCAAACCTGTGATCAATGATCACAGTACACCTGAAGAGAAATAAAAATTAGCTAAGTGGGAGAGGAGTGACCGACTTAGCTTATGTGCCATGAAAAGGACTATTTCTGAACATCTGATAAGTGGATTGCCTGAGAAAGAGAATGCTAAAGAATATCTTGCTGCTATTGGAGAGAGGTTTCAGGTATCTGATAATGCTGAATCTGGACATTTACTAAAACAAAACAACTCACGTACATGAGATATGATAACAATGGGGATGTTAGGGAGTTTATTCTTAGAATGGTTCATGTCCAAACCAAACTGAAAACCCATGACATTGGCCTGAATGAGAATTTCATTGTGTCTCATGCCTTAAACTTCCTACCTGTTGAATTCACTCAAATCAAAACTGCCTATAATACCTTTGGTGATAAGTGGACCGTCAATAACCTTATTACCAACTGTGTAGCTGAAGAAGAGAAACTCAAAAAGGAAAGAAATGATTTAGCCCTATTGATTATTCATGCTAAACCTCATTCTGGTAAGAATTCTTGGAAAAATAAGAAAAACACTCATAGTGCTTCTCATAGACATCCTGAGTTTAAGAAACCAGATAATGGTCAACACCATAACATAGGAGGTCCCAAGCCTGTTGCTTTTAAGAAAACCATTTGGTGCTTTTGGTGTAAGGAAAAGGGCATAAGAAAACTGATTGTCATACTTTTAAAGCTTAGTTAGACAACAAGACCAAATCTGGAGGTAATCATTTAACTTTGGTCTATTTTGAGTCTAACTTAGTTGATGTTCCTATTAATTCCTGGTGGCTTGATAGTGGTTCTACAACCCATATTACTGTGTCTTTACATGGGTTCAGAAACCAACAGAGACCAAATCTGAGGGAAAGCAAGCTCAGGATAGGAAATGATCTTGAAGTAACTGTGAGCTAGTGGGAGATGTTAGCTTGATTTTAGGAACAAGTTTTGAACTTGTTTTGAAAGATACATTCTATGTACCTTCATTTAGGAGGAATTCGATTTCAGTATCTTGTTTGGATAAGTTTGGATTTCAATTTTCCTTTTATGATGGAAAAATAAATTTGATGTTGAATTCTCAAATTGTTGGTAATGGTATCTTGTTGGATGGTTTGTATAAGTTGTCTTTGGATTGTGATAATATTTCCTCATCCTTGGATTTTGAGAGCTCCATTGCAAAGAGGTCTAAAATTAGAGAAAAATCTTCTTTGTTGTGGCACAAGCGTTTAGGTCATATCTCTAAAGAAAGAGTTGAAAGGTTAATTTTAGAGAAGATATTTTGCCTTCCTTAGATTTCAATGATTTAGGGACTTGTGTGGATTGCATTAGAGGAAAATATACTAAAACCAATAAGAAAGGATCAACTAGAAGTTCAGACCTTTTAGAAATTATTCATACAGATATCAGTGGCCCCCTTTCTCCTACTATTTATGGTAATAAATCCTTTATCACTTTTATTGATGATTTTTCCCGGTATGGCTATCTTTACTTGATTAAAGAAAAATCAGAAGCACTTGAAAAGTTCAAAATCTTTAAAACTGAGGTTGAAAAGCAACTAGGAAATGTGATAAAGGTGGTACGTTCTGACCGTGTGGAGAGTATTATGGTAGATATGATTCTACTGGACAACATATGAGGCCTTTGCAAAATATTTGCAAGATTGTGGAATTGTTCCACAATACACCATGCCTGGTACTCCTGAACAAAACGGTGTAGCCGAAAGGCGAAACCGCACTCTTAAGGATATGATGAGAAGCATGATGAGAAGATGTAATTTACCATAATTTTATGGGGTGACGCTTTGAAAACAACCCTCTGTATACTAAACAGAGTTCCTAGTAAATCAGTTCCCAAAACACATTTTGAACTTTGGACAGGTAGAAAACCTAGTCTGAACCATCTTCGTGTATGGGGTTGCCCCACAGAGGTTAAAATATATAATCCTTTTGAGACAAGGCTTGAACCCATAACTAGTCGTTGTTTTTTCATTGGATATCCAGATCGAGCTAAAGAATACAGGTTCTTCTGTCCTGGTAGAGGTAATAAAATTGTGGAGTCCATGCATGCAAAATTCCTTGAGCTTGATGTTGCTGAGTGTGGACCTCCGATTTTTTTTTTAATACCGGGCCATACCTCTGATCTGTAGAGATACGTGAACTGACTCTTTTTTGTCGCTTAATGCTTTCGCATTTTTTTGAAAATATCACAGAGTCGCCACCGACCTTTTATTTTATCCAATTAAGGAAAGGTTTATAAAAGAAACAGAAAAAAGACCTTTAAGAAAATTCTGGGTAAGGGGGTAGGTTATACAAAGGGAAGGTGTTAGCACCCTTTGTATCCATGGTTATCCATGGGCTCTTAAGTTTGCTTAGCTCAATTGTTTGTCGATCATTTTTCAATTGCTCTGAAATTGCTCATATGTGGTTTCAAATACCTTTGTAATTTGAATTTTGTAATGATTCGTGTGTGGATGTATACAAAATGCTTGTTTATCTTTCGAAAGATGTTTTGAAAAGAACGTTAACTTTGTAATAACCCGTGTTTGGATGTATACAAAGTATTGTCTTTTTTGAAAGTTTTGAAAAAACAACAGTGTATGAGAATTTTGTTTGTTTTGATTTGAGCAAGCAAACTAGGAGGTCTACCCTGAGTTGTAAGGTCTTTATCCTATTTCCTTTAAAAATCTATCCTTTCACCTGATATAAAAGCAAGGTTCGATTTTGTACTCAAAACAGTTGAATTTGACTTTGATTTTGAAAGAATGAAAAAGGATTACCTGAAGAGGTGCAAGTGTGATTGTGATTGGATTCAGATATTTATCTTTGAAGTTAGTGATCTAACGGTTCAATTTTATCTTTGACATACACGCAGTTTATATTTGCTGGAAATTAAAGTGCGGAAATGTAAAGTGCGGAAAGTAAATCTACGCTATTACATCGATTGTGCAGGAAATGTAAACTAGCCTATTTACATGAATTTGACATCCTATACATTTATCTAGGAATTTTAAATTGCAAGAAAAATAAAAGGCATGTTTTTGGATTTTTTATGATTGATTTTAATTATAATTAATGCATGATTAATTAAATTAAAATGAAGAAAAAAGATGAAAATAGATTTAAACCTAGAAATTAAGTTTAAAATATGTACAAAATATTTGTCAATTAATTTTAAAACAAAACTAATTTTTTTGGAATTTTTGAAATTTGATTTGAAATTGATTTAAGTTAATTTAAACATAATTATGCAAATAATTATACAAATAATTAAAACTTAAAAAGAAAATTATTCAAAATATTTACAAAATTAGTTTATAATATATAAACAATATTTAATATAAAGAACAATTTTTTTGATGATTTTTGATTGGTTAGAATAATTAAAAAGCAAATATATAAATATATACTAATTAATTATGCAAAATATTGAAATTTTGAAGAAAAATAAAATATTTTTATTTCAGAAAATAGTATATTATTTTAGAAGTCTAAAAATATTTTTTGTGTATTTTTTGGATTTTTAAAACTATTTTTAATTAATTTAACAAAGAAATTAAAATAAAAATAGAAAATAAAATAGAAATAAAGGATACTGATCCTGTGTGGTTGTTTGTGAGGGAGCATGGTGCGCATGCGTGATCTGGAGCGTTGGATGAGTCATAAATGAGATCAGATGGTCCAGATGGTGAGGGAACATCACTTATGACACGCCTGCAAAACACTGAAACCAAGGGTTATATTCAAAAAAGCGCGCGCGTCAGAGCCAATAGGGGAGGGACACGTCTTCGTCTTCAACCTTCAGACAAGACTTTTAATAGCGCTTTCTTACCAAAAGCGCTGTAATTGGTTACTTACTAAACCTGCAAAATAGCGAATAGGGTCAAATGCACACATACATTTAGCGCGATGGTACCATTCAATTCGTTTTGTCCATACGAATCTAATGGTGCTATTTAGAACTTCTAATTTTGCCTAATTTGGAAAGCCCTAAATTTGAAGCTATGAACCCTAAAATGGTAGTTTCGTTTATACGTGTCCAAACTTCAATTAAGTTTCCAGAAATGATCTACACCTCAAACCAAACTCAATAGTATGTCTACATCTTGTTAAACATGTGTGAATAACCAGATACGAATTGATTTTAGTTTGAACAAATTTTGACCTGTGTAGCTCGATTCAGTGAGCTTTAAGGCTTGTAATTGATTGAGATAGTTTCAGTGATGTTTAAGGAAGGTGTATGAATGCTTAGTTTGTATTGAAATGGACTGAAATTACAAATTCGAATTTGAGTTTTTCTTTGAATTTTTTGAAGTGATTACAAGTGTTATATGCTATGCTATGCTTCTGAATTCGTGTCTCTTTCTTTGCTGAACTAAGATAGCTTATTTATAAGCTATGTGTGCTTAGAATTGAAGCTAACTTGCAGCTAGTTGCCTTTGTTGAAAACTTGGTTTTTAAATATTAAAAACCTTGAATTTTTGACCAAGTCTTGACTCCATTCAATGCTCTTGCCTTGTGCACCAATCCTCTGCAGAAAATTGAAGGTTCCTTGGGTGAGTCATGCTTAGATTGCAAGCTACCATTTATCCATGCATTTTCCTTTTAATTTTAATCTTAAAGTAAGATAAAATCATGCAAAAAATGGATAAAAAAGGTATGGGCTTAGTCTTGATCGTGGGAGGCCCATAGTAACATGGAAATGATGTTTGAATGCTGAAAACTTGGCCCCATTTGGAAAAAATACATTTTTGAGCAATGTTGATTTCATGCATTTTACCAAAATTTAGCCAACTTCAACAAGGTGTAAATACTTCAATTTTTGTCATATGAAGGAGATCTTGCACTTTTTGGAAACCTCAAAGAGTCCTCTAACCAATGTCTTTGGTCTCATGTCAAAATGATTTTTGAAGCTCCTTGTGTGTCCTTTTGAAAAAAGTGTCTTTTTGTTGACTTTGAAAATGACCTGTAATGTCTTTGGTCATATTTTTCAAATGGTGAATCCAATGACCATGGGATCAATGGCATTTGAAAGATAATTGAATTTCCTTCAAAAAAAGCTTTGGTTTGAATTTTTTGGATGAAGGATAAGAGAGTTATGATCAGTCAAAGTTGAGTTGACTTTTCAGGCAAAAACCCTAATTTTGAATCTTAGGGTTTTGTTGATTTTTGATCTTTCCTTGATGAATTATGATCATCCAATGATCAAATGATGAATCCTTTGACAAAATATGGACTTTGACAAAAAATTTCATTTTTGACTGTCTGTTGACTTTTTTGGTCAAACGGGTCGTCTGTTGACTGTTTGAGCTGCTGACGGTGCGTCTGAGTGAATTGAAGTTTGAAAATTTGTATGATGGTACTTTGAGATATATGGATGTGTATGAAATCCATTTGAGCTCTCAAAAACTTGTTGCCCCTGTAAAAACAAGAAAAACCCTGATTAGGGACTGTTTGTGTAGGAGACAGTTAAGCGTACCTGATTTTTGTGCAGTGTTGAGTCTCTGCTAATCGCGTGATATTCAGAAGACTTCTTGAACAAAAATATTGGAATTTTGAATTGTGAAAGATTGATTTGATTGATGGTACAAAACACTGAGAATTGTACTGCCAGCAGTTTGGCTGTCAACTGACTGTCCCGGTATTGAAACAGCAGTTAAAAGTGAAAAATCAACAGTCAAAGTTAATTTTCTTTTTTTGTTGTTTTTTTTTTTTTTTATGTAAAAAATGAAAGTTTATTTACTTGACTTGTTAGAAAAACACAGACATAATAAATAACAAATGTTTACTGTTACCAGTACAGTCTGAGTTTCCTGATTCTGCGCCTGCAAAAAGATTTAACTCTGTACCAATTGTGTCAGTACTATTTATCTGTAAATAAATAAATAGCATGTGTGAAGTAATAAACAGTATTTGGTGTTTGCGTAAGAATAAATTCAACTGCAAGCCAAATTACTGTATAAGAAAAATTCTAAAAACTAAGTATTTCATATGTCAGGATATTTGTTGAAATAAAAATCCATGATTATATGAGACCCTTAATTTTCAGATTGGAGTTTTCTTGAAAAATATGTGGGCAAATTTTGGGGTATAACACTGAGCATGTCATTGCATCTGATAATGTTGATTCTATAATGCATGATGTTATTACTTTGTCATTGCCTAACTTTGATAATGCTAGCTCATCCACTACTCATGGAGTTTTAGCTCCAAATGAGAATGTGGTTGAACATCCAGTTGAAAATGTAGTTGATCCTCTTGTTATAGTTGAAGTTGCACAACCTACTGAGCCTGTTGAGCAAATTCATGTTAGAAGGTCAGTAAGACAAAAATGACCTGCTATTATTGATGATTTTGTAGTTTATCTTAGTGAGGATGCTTATGATGTTGGTATTGTTATTGATCCTAAAAATTATCTAGAAGCAATTACTTGTTCTCAATCTAGCATGTGGACAGATGCTGAAATCTATGGTAAATAATGATGTCTGGGAGCTAGTGAAGCTACCAAGCAATTGTAAGGCAATTGGCTGCAAGTGGATATTAAAAACTAAGAAGGACTCAAAAGGTAAAATTGAGAGGTTTAAGGCAAGACTTGTGGCTAAGGGCTTCACACAAAAAGAGGGAATTGATTTTAATGAAACGTTTTCTCCAGTTTCTACCAAAGACTCTTTTAGAATTATTATGGCTCTTGTAGCACATTTTGACTTGGAGTTGTATCAGATGGACGTTAAGACTGCTTTTCTAAATGGTGATCTTAATGAGGAGGTGTACATGCAGCAGCCTGAGGGTTTTGTGACAAGTGGTAATGATCATTTGGTCTGTAGATTGAGAAAATCTATTTATGGTTTGAAAGAGTCTTCCAGATAATGGTACTTGAAATTTGATGAAGTGGTGGCTTCCTTGGGTTTTGAAGAAAATAAAGTTGATCAGTGCATCTATCTTAAGGTCAGTGGGAGCAAATTCATCTTTCTTGTGTTGTATGTTGATGATATTTTACTTGCTAGTAGTGATCTTAATCTACTTCATGAGACCGAACTTATGCTAACCAAGTACTTTGATATGAAAGATCTTGGTGAGGCATTCTTTGTGTTGGGAATTAAAATACACAGAGACAGATCATGTGGTGTACTTGGCTTGTCCCAGAAGGCTTATATCGATAGAGTCTTAGAGAGGTTCAATATGCTGAACTGTAAGCCAGGGGATGTTCCCGTCACTAAAGGTGACAAATTCAGTAAAGATCAATGTCCTAAAAATGAGATCGAGCGGGCATAAATGAAGGGGAAACCATTTTATAGTGCATTGGGAGCCTGATGTATGCTCAAGCGTGCACTAAGCCTGACATTTCTTTTTATAGTTGGCGTCTTGGGATGATACCAGTCCAATCCTAGGAATGATCATTGGATTGCTGCTAAGATAGTGATGAGATATTTGCAGAGACTAAAGAGTATATGATTATTTTTAGGAGAGTTGAAACATGGAAATAGTTAGGTATACTGAGTCTGATCTGGCTGGATGTGTTGATGATAGGAAATCTACTTCTGTTTATGCTGGATGGAGGTGCGATATCTTGGAAGAGTAAAAAGCAAACTCTTGTTGCCTCTTCTACCATGCAGGCAGAGTTTGTTGCTTGTTATGCTACTGCCACTCATGCTGTTTAGTTGAGAAATTTAGTGACTGGACTTTGCATTGTTGATTCCATTGCTAAGCCACTAAAACTTTATTGTGATGATAGTGTTGTTGTGTTCTATTCTAAGAATAATAAAAATTCTAGCGGTTCTAAGCATTTGGAATTGAAATATTTAACAATTAGAGATCTTGTGAAGAAAAATGACATTATTGTTAAGTAATTGGTACTGATTTCATGCTAGCTGATCCTCTAACTAAGGGACTTAAGTCCATTGTGTTCAAAAACCATGTTGAGAACATGGGCATAGTGAGTTCTTTTGATGTGCTTGGTTAGTGGGAGTTTTTTCTTTATGCCATTTTCTTATGATGTTATATTTATTTTAGACACTTTAAGTGTTGGATTGTCAAGTACTTTCTATTTTGAGCAACTGATATTGCAATGAATATTATTATTATTGTTTGCCATTGCTTATTTATATGTCAATTGTTAAAATTAGGACTCAGTGTCATTGGGACCACTATACCTATGGTCGACACTAGTTTGGAGTTGAGGTATGATTTTAAGTTCGGTGTTGTCAGGACCACTATGTCGGTGGTCGATGCCATATTGGAGCTGAGGCATTATGGTTTTTAAAACCATGCAATTTCTTTGGCTTTATTGCATTTGAGAGAAATTGTTAAGGACTGACAAAGAAAATAGCAGTTGGCTGTTGGATCACATTGGCATGCTATTTTCTTGCCACACTCCACATTGGTGACTAGTTGACGGGGTCTGTAGTATCTGTAACCTTAGAAGGTTTTATGTCAATGAAGAATATAACAATCGCCATGATTCAATACTGCTTGACTTTTGTTGGATGGAGTCATATTCAGATATTGCACCTAGAATCACGCATTTCCTTAAGATGCGGGCGCATTTTAAGGAATTAGTCATTACCCGAGAGTTGTTTTCAAAATATATTTTTAAAATTAAAATCACACAATTGATTTTGCCCAAGTGGGAGAATGTTAGATTTATTTATATTTTATGGGATACAATCAATTGTTATTTGGTTTGTGAAAAATGGGTTCATTGTGATTCTGATGGGGTGCATAAATAGGCTCCTTTTGGTTAAGTGATTTTTTTTTTAATTAAAGCCAGAATATTTAAAACCAGATTGGTGTGGGTAAAAGTGTGGATGACATACAGAGGAATATCCGATCATTCATCTTTTTAGGGATAGTATTAAGGTGATAATAACGACAATTCTTATTCTAAATCATGTCTACAATAAGTAAGTATTGGTATTCTACGAAATTATTCCGCTTACATTTGTCTCTAATAAAGATACTGTCAAGCTCCACCTCCACCTCCAACAACCTTGCATTCATAACCTTCCTAAATAAGACAAAACCATATCTCCTCCCATTTATCTCTCTTTGGTGGAATTATCACTTCTGCAACCAACTCAAAGTCTACAAATATATTGAACAATTCCTTTGCTCCATACTCCTCGAGAAACTCCGAGAAGAAAAAGCTTGTGAGTTGCTCACAGCTCACCATCTACACTTCCTTCCCCTCTTTGTAAGTTCCAGCGATTTTCCAACCTTCTTGACTTCTATTTTCGTTTTGAAATTAAACCAAGTTTCACTCCTTATTTTCACTCAGCTCTCCTGTCACTCTTTCTCTCTCCTGTTTCTCTCTCATCTCGTGTGCGTTACTTTACTGCCGCCATTGAATAGCACCGCACTGTTGGAGTAAGTCAAAGCTATATAATGTTGTCATCATGCATTCGGTTGGCGTCACATCACAGTCATTTGATTTTAATAGGGCTAGACCATGTTCCTCTTGTACCAATCCCCAAATAAAAGAGAAAAGTCGGAGAGAAAGAAATGAACAACTTCACTTCTTTGTGCCTACTAATAGGACTAGGCTATGCTTTTTATTGTGTGGGCTGTAGATTTGTAATTCAAGACCATAACTAGCATTTGACTGCATGTGATAGAAGCACTGGTTGTCATGCCCATTGTGGGTGCAATAGTGTTACATGTATCTCTTATTGCATTTACTCGTCGTGTTAATCCAGGCCGACTTGATATGTTATTTTTCAAGGCTGACTTGATATGTTATTTTTCAAACATCACTGACATCATATTCATGCTATTCTCATATGATATTTTTGTGGATAGAATTTTTTTCGTTTAGTAGCTAAGCTACCTCTTTTCTGAAATTTATGCAGGGATCATGTGTCAAGCTCAAGAAACTGACTGAAAAACCAAAACTTGATGACAGTAGGACAACAAAGTAAGCTGTTGACTTTTGAGCGCCCACTTGATAAATACAATGATGTTGTGACTGCATTCACACATTCATTATCCTCATGTAATAGATCATCTTGATAATGTGACAAATAAAGTCATAGCTATGGTTATTATCAAAAGCATTATGAAGAATAACACTTACATATCCACTGCCAATATGGTACATTACCTTGTTGTTGGTTAGTCTTAACAATTTTATCTCTATGTAACAATATTCTATGTGCTTTTCTAGGTTGAAGTTTTATTTGAATTAATAAAATGGCTTATAATGGATTTGGATGGAACTTCTAAGGATGAGATATGTCTGATACTATCACTGTTTATTATCTTTTGCTTGTAAGGTACAATTGTTATATCATTATACGAGTTTTTTTTTTTAATTTTAAACAAGAGATTATATATAAAGGAGAGCTAAGGGTTCTCCGGCCTGTTTACAAACGAAGACGGCAATAACCCGACAAAAGAAATTACTCACCAATTACAATTACAACAAGAAGATCATAGGATCTTGGCTAAAATCGTAAAAGGAGTAATTGGCATAAGTAATATCTCTACAAAAAGTCCACCTCCAAATCATAGTTTTGATGTTCCAAACAATATCATTAAAATTCCACCCTTCCTCCCTTTTAGGGTCCGTTTGGTTCAACGGAGGAGAGGGGAGGGGAGGGAATTTAATCGAGGGGAGGGGAATGGAGGGGAAGGGAGGGGAGGGAATTTAACTAAATATATGTTTGGTTCAAAGAAGGGAAGGGGAGGGGAGGGGAGGGATTTTTAACAACATGTTTGGTTCACAAGGGGAGGGGAGGGATTTTAAAATCAATTTACCTTTTTATCCTTATAAATATTATTATTTGTGCTTAGTAAAAATAATTATTAATAAAAACTTGTTCATTCATAAACCATAATATAACCGTAAACAACAACACACATTAGTTGAACTATATATCTTCAAAGCAAATCAAACTATTATCTGATCTTATGATTCATCTAACCCAAAAAAACAATTCCTATAATTAAAAATAAATAAAATAAAGTTAGAATATTAAAAAAATTAAATAAATAATATTAGAGTTAAAATTTTTATTTATAACATAAATATATTATATTATATTTACATATATTGTATAGTGTTATTATTATTATTATTATTATTATTATTAATAGTATAATAAAAAAAGTCTTATTACTATCATATATAAAAACCGATATAAGTATAAGTATGTTATTATTATAAAAATAATAATATAATATCAAAAAGGAACTTCAACAAAATAAAAAGAAAAAAACTCACCTGAGAGGAGCAACGCACCAATAACAACCACACAATAGAAAAAAATAAACGTGAAATAATACGGAGAAAAAATCTAGTCTTTAATAATTCAATAAGGACAATTTTAGAATTAAAAAAATAATTGAGGTTAAAATAGGGAAAATAATATAATTATGATTACTAATTCTTCCCTCCCCTCCGAATCCCTCCAATTTGGAGGGGAGCAAAAAGTGAGTTTATTAATTGCTCAATGTCAACCTAATTTTATTACTTTTTTATCTTACTATTAAATTACCTTTCAACCAGTATGGTACATAGCTGGGCTCAAGTACTTGAATTATATGTCAATGCCTTCTGAACTTGTTGCAAAATTTCATGCAGATAGCACTGATATATTCCATCAAATGCAATCATGATGATCTTTGTTTTATAGTGGAGAAGTATGCTACTCCCTCCGTCTCAAAATAAGTGTCTTATTTGAGCTTTGCGCGGTTCTTAAGAAAATGATTAGATGTGTTGATTTTAATGATAAAAATAATATTATTTACTAAAATACCCTTATTTATTATAGGTAGTGGAGTTGTTGAAAAACGTGAAAGTTAATATATAGGGGTATAGTAGTGGAAAAAAATAATAATTATTGCATTGGTATTTTAAAGAGACATTTATTTTGAGACATAGAAAAAGTGCAAATGAGACATTTATTATGAGACGGAGGGAGTATGAAAATAGAAAAGTCGGAAAAAGACTGTACTAAAATAGAAAGTTCTATTTGCTTAGAGTCAGAATCAATAACTGAGGATATCTTTGGTCAGCTTTCATGAAATTCATGCAGTCCATTGATCTTCTGAAAGGGAAGGTGGAATGTCTTCTCTTCAATCTAGATAGTATGAGACAAACAGTTCTAGACTCTTAGGTGAGCAAGAGGAGGAGCGGGAGAAAGTAATAATAATTCTTAATATTGCTCTAAGTTCATTTTATTATGACGTTAGGCATAGAATGACGAAATTCCACGGGAAACTTAGTTCATTAGAATGTCACAATATCTTCTCTTCACGGCCATGGAGAAGAAGCTCAACAACTTTTCAAAGACATGAAAGCTGAAGGTGTGGAGGCAAATCATATTACCTTTGTATCTTTGTTGTCGGCTTGTAGTCATTCGGGTTTAATCGATGAGGGTAAAAAATGTTTTGATATTATGCAAAATAAGTATGGGATCGAGCCTAGTTTGAAACATTATGGATACAATTGTGAGAAATATAGTACATCCAGAGGCATCCATACGGGGTGCTATTCTCTCTGCTTATGGAATACATGGAAATATAGAATTAGGTACATTAAAAGCTTTAATCCCTTTCCCTTATTGAAAAGTACACAATTGGAAATATAGAATTAGGTACATTAAAAGCTTTAATCCCTTTTCCTTATTGAAAAGTACACAATTGTGCTGACTTTTATATATATATATATATATATATATATATATATATATATATATATATATTACATCCAGACGCATCCATATGGGGTGTGTAACGCCCCAGACTATTTTCGACGGGTCTTTTCAACATGCTTTGACCTCACTCGCACGCTTTCCGGGAAACTTCCCAGAAGGTCACCCATCCCAATACTACTCCAAGTCAAGCACGCTTAACTGTGAAGTTCTTATTGAACGGGCTCCCGAAAAGAAGATGCATCTTGTTGGTATAGGTAGTACCCATCATTCCTTATAAGCCTTCCTTCAACCATGCAGTCACATACCTGCACGGCCTCAGGATCCCTCTCATTCCGATGTGGCGACCACCCTAGCCCCAATTGGCCCCAGGTGTTCCATGCGGTGCAACCACCCCTCGCCTTCTTCGGCCTCGGGTGTTACATGCCCACCAGCTTCCGCATGGTTCGTCCTCGAACCACATCGTACTGGGAGAGGTCTGGCTCTAATACCATTTGTAATGCCCCAGACTGCTTTCGGGATGATCGACTGACCCCACAAACCAACACAGGTCTTTTCAGCATGCTTTGACCTCACTCGCATGACCTTGGCATCGAAGTGGTTGAGTAATTATCCTGGTGCTACTAAGATGTATCAAGACTTGAGAAAGTTATTTTGGTGGTGAGGTATGAAGAAGGATATTGCGGAATTTGTGTACTCGTGTTTGACTTGTCAGAAGTCAAAGATTGAACATCAGAAACCGTCTGGTTTGATGCAACCGTTGTCCATTCCTGAGTGGAAGTGGGATAACATTTCTATGGATTTTGTTTTGGGTTTGTCGAGGACATCGAGTCATTATGAGGAAATTTGGGTCACTGTAGATGGATTGACGAATTTTGCTCACTCTATTCCGATAAGCATGAATTATCCAATGGAGAGACTTGCAAAGTTGTATTTTTGAAAAGATTGTGAGTTGGCATGGTATTCCGTCGAGTGTTGTTTCTGATAGAGATCCGAAGTTTACTTCTAGATTTTGGAAAGTTTTGCAGAGTGCTTTGATTATTAAGTTGGGTTTGAGTTCTGTTTATCATCCGCAAGCTGATGGTCAAACGGAGAAGACGATTCAGTACCTTGAGGATCTTTAGAGAGCTTGTATTTTGAAGCTTTGTATGGTCGAAGGTGTGGAACGCCTTTGTGTTCGTGTGAGTCTGGAGAGAGTAAGTGTAGTTTTGGCGATGAGATGGTTGTGTCGATTGTATTTTCGAGGACGAAAATATTCTAAGTGGGGGAGAGTTGTAACATCCTGATTTTTATTAATATTTTTATTAATTATATTAGTAATTATATTATTTGGTGTTTTTTATAATTACTTATTTATTTATTTATTATGTGATATAATAATTATTTAAGTATTTAATTATGTGAGTGTTTGTGTTGTTTGACTTATTTGAGTTATTAGAGAGATATAACTAAATGGGCCTAAGTGATAGAAACATAATGGATGGATTGGTGGGTTAAGCCCAATTGACATAAGTGAGATAGTAAGAGAAAGTTAGGGTTTTAGAGGTTACTATTTTCATTTGGGGGAAAAGATAGGAAGAAGAGAAAAGAGGCAAAAGGGAAGAGAACAATGGTGGAAGAGAAAAGCTAGAAGAAACCTCATTTTCGCAGCCATGTTTCAGCAAAGAGTCACCTTAGCAAAACGGACGTATCTCTCAATCCAACCGTTGGATCTTTGCGGTACTTGGACACAATGTTCCTGACCCATAGAGGTAAGTTCTGACCAGAGCGATTTTGATTTTGAGGGTTTTAAGTTTGTCTGATAAGCTGATTTCCGAACTGATTTTTAGGTGTGTCTCCAAATGATGTTTGAAAGGATTTCTTTTGGAGAAAAGCTTAGAGCTATGGTGAAAGAGTCCATATTTACCAAGGTAAGGGTGGGGTTCTTTCATGCTAAAGGTTTGTATGATAGTATGTTATGGTGGGTTTGATTCTATACTTTGATATCCATGTTCTTCTATGTTGCAATTGTGGGTATTTGATGATTTGTTGGAATGTGATGATATAAATGTGATAAGTTGTGTGCAATTGATAATCTATGTGTATTAGATTGTTGTGTTTGTTGTGGGGAAACCATTGATAGTGAAATAATGGGTTTTGTTGTAGAATTGGAAAATAATGGAATATAAATATAATAGTTGAATTGAAATTAATATAGTTTGATTATTAATTGGATAATTAAATTATTAGTTGAATTGATTCCAATAAGTCTATGTGATTGGAATATACTTGGACTTGGACCAATTATTTGGTTTATCGGTAAATTACGGTATTTTGAGAAATTGACCGTAATTGTGTTTTGGTTGAATATTCAAGTTGAGAATAATAAATTGTTATGCCAATGATGTTGTTTTGATAATTAACATTATTTCTAATTGATTTAGTTGATGATTGAAAGTCGATTTGATTTACTTGATATATTGGCATATTGAGATTATTTTGAGAATTAACCAAAATTTGTGATTTCGGTTTGGATGCCTTTGTTGCGAATAATGTTGTGATTGCCAATATGATTATTATTGTGCACTGTTATGTGATTAACCTTATGGTATGAATCCTAGCTAACTGTCGTTAGTTTAGTGGATTATGATGATAATTGCGATGACTGTGTTAATATGTGAAATTGAGTAATTGTGCCGATGTGCCAAAACATGATGATAATTGTAATGATCTTGATGATATGCGAATTGTATATTTGTGACGATTTTGTGAATACGTGATGTTGTATATATTTGTGAGAATGATTTTGTGACTAAGTGAAGATGAAACATTACGGTGACGTGAATTACCTCGTATAAATGGTAATTGATTGTGATATAGGCTTATGCCTCGTGACGATATGTGATTGTGATGAGTATGTTGTGTTGTCTTGTTTGTCGAGTCACATTTCATATGCCTACTCTGTGACGGCCTGGATTGGCAAACTAGTGACGAAAGCTTATGCTTTGTGCCTCTGAAAGTCGCATATTGAGTCGCATTTTGAATTCATTTGATATGAATTGTTGATGTGTGTAGATGTGATATATGTAAATGAAACATATATGATGAGAATGCGAATATATATATATATATATATAGAGAGAGAGAGAGAGGAGGGATCAAATTACACCCGAAGAGTTACACCACGAGTTACACTCGTTCAATAACTACATCTCGAATTAATATTTTTTAAATTTAACCGTTGGCTTGAAACATAATATCATATAGATCATACCTATAAAGTTTGAGCTTAATCTATAATCATTTACTATGTCATTGAATTACATCAAAATTAACGTTATATGAAAGCTCATTTTAACGTTAATCTTTTGATATATTGATGATATAGTAAATTATTACAGATTAAGCTCAAACTTTATAGGTATGATCTATATGATATTATGTTTCAATCGAACGGTTGAATTTAAAAAATATTAATTCGAAATGTGGTTATTGAACGAGTGTAACTCGTGGTGTAACTCTTCGGGTGTAATTTGATCCCTCCTCATATATATATATATATATATATATATATATATATATATATATATATATATATATATATATATATATATATATATATATATATATATATATATATATATATATATTTGGAATATATGAACCATGTTTTACCATTGTTGATAGTTGTATTAATTTACGTTGTGATTATGAAGTGTATGTTATTATGTGCTTGAATGACACATACTTGTAAACTTGAATACATTGTTATAGTTGATAGTTAACATTATTGTAGTGATGCAAATTGCTTATATTGAGAAGTGGTGAATTGTGTATGATTTTACCTTTGCTATATGTATTATCAGGTACTCAAGTATATCTATCGAAGTTTGTAGCTTCATCGTGTCCGGTTGGTGTGTCGCTCTGATACCATTTGTAACGCCCCAGACTACTTTCGGGATGATCGACTGACCCCACAAACCAACACAAGTCTTTTCAGCATGCTTTGACCTCACTCGCACGCTTTCCGGGAAACTTCCCAGAAGGTCACCCATCCCAATACTACTCCAAGTCAAGCACGCTTAACTGTGAAGTTCTTATTGAACGGGCTCCCGAAAAGAAGATGCATCTTGTTGGTATAGGTAGTACCCATCAATCCTTATAAGCCTTCCTTCAACCATGCAGTCACATACTTGCACGGCCTCAGGATCCCTCTCATTCCGATGTGGCGACCACCCTAGCCCCAATTGGCCCCAGGTGTTCCATGCGGTGCAACCACCCCTCGCCTTCTTCGGCCTCGGGTGTTACATGCCCTCCAGCTTCCGCATGGTTCGTCCTCGAACCACATCGTACTGGGAGAGGTCTGGCTCTGATACCATTTGTAACGCCCCAGACTGCTTTCGGGATGATCGACTGACCCCACAAACCAACACAGGTCTTTTCAGCATGCTTTGACCTCACTCGCATGACCTTCTGGGAAGTTTCCCAGAAAGCATGCGAGTGAGGTCAAAGTATGCTGAAAAGACCTGTGTTGGTTTGTGGGGTCAGTCGATCATCCCGAAAGCAGTCTGGGGCATTACAGGGTGCTATTCTCTCTGCTTGTGGAATACATGAAAATGTAGAATTAGGTACATTACAAGCTTCAATCCCTTTCCCTTATTGGAAAGAAGTACACAATTGTACTGACTTTTATATATATATATATATATATATATATATATATATATATATATAGCTGTAAACGATTAGGATCTTAAATTATTTTTATGAATGGTTGTAATCATGTGATGTGATTGCTACCACAAAATCAAAAATATTGAAAGTATATCTCTATGTATAATTAATGTGATAATTTATGAAAGACTAAAACTATTTATATTATTATTAAGGGTATGTTTGGTTCAGATAGATATACTTAATTATTGTATTATTTATTGCAATTTGTTTAGGTTAAAGCTTTTACAATTGTGGGTGAAGCTGAAATACTAAACTAGAGTTTAAACTTTCAAAATTACTCCTAAACCAGAGTAGTTCTCCTAACAAATTTTTTAATTAGGGATTATCCTAACTAATTAATATTCCTTTAATTCCATAACAAATTCATTGGTGTTCTATCGTTAATAAATAAATATATTTCCTCTAATATAACTCATGCATATACTCAAAATTTGGAGTCAATTCCACGTAACAATGCTGATGTTATTGTGTGGGTTGATTCTTCCTGTATTTTTTATTCAAATATGCATTTAAAGTCCAATACAATTATACTTTTGATTTCTTATTATCCCAGTCTTCTATAGAACCTTGTAATGTTGATGTTAAAACCATGGTATATGATATGATTTTTCTCGTTTTAAATCTTAATGGTATATGATATGAATTTCTTATTGGTAGGATCTCCCCATCAATACTATTATATTTATATATATATATATATATATATATATATATATATATATATATATATATATATTCTTTATTTGTTTTGTTTTACAAAAATGTTAAATGTAAATTTCTTATACATATCTTAATTTACTTTTATTACTACTGTTGTTAAATCGGAAACAAAAATTTAATTTATTTTTACATAGTTTAAAGAAATATTTTTGAAACTAATTTGAAAACTGTGTTGGCTATTTTGCCTAATATCATAGGTAAATTATGATGATTTAAAATGACGTAATTTCAGTAGAATACGACAACTTTAACCGGCGTATAATTTGTTTATATTTATTATAATTTAAAAAAAGATGGGCTTTAAAAACTCTCGTGGATCTGTAAATTTAAATTTTATTTATATATACATATTAATTTGAAATGAATTATTTATGGGTTTAATGGAGATTCATTAACACTGGAAATTTTTTTACACTCTCATCCAATGAAAATATATCATTCTGCCCTGACATATAAGTTATTTAAAATTTTCAGTATGACTTGGGAGAATACATGATGGTCATTAGTTGACAATGTAAAATTATTTTACACTCAGTGTATATTCTTTTTTTCTACCATTTATTTATAAAATAAATAATGATAATAAAAACTCAGTTATATTAAATAATCATAAAAAAAGAAGAAGAAAAAAACCCGTGAAATGGAGAAAGGAAAAAATACATTTGAAAATAATAATTTTGTGTCTTAAATAAAGAAAATTGTTAATTAAAATAAAATAGTTTTTTTTTCCTGGTGGCCCGTAAAAAAAGATTTTTTGTTTATATTTTAAAATAAATATTTTATGTCTCAAATAAAGATAATTATTAATTAAAACAAAATATGTATTTTGTTGATAGTAGCCCGTGAGAAAAAAAATAAAATTTGATATTTAAAAATAAAATTTTTGTGTCTAAAATAAAAACAATTATTAATTAAAATAAAATAGATATTTTGCTGATAGTGACAGGTGAGCAAAAGAGAAATTTTGCTGGGAGTGACCCGTGAGAAAAACATATATTTTGACATTTAAAATAAAAAGTTTATGTCTCAAATTAAAAAATTATTAATTAAAATAAAATAAGTATTTTGTTGATAGTGACCTCTGAAAAAAAGAGAAATTTTGATATTTGAAAATAAGAATTTTGTATGTCAAATAATAAAATTTATTTATTAAAATAAAATAGATATTTTTTTGATATTATCCATTTTCAAAAAATAAATTCTTAATTTTATTAAAATTTAAAAATAAATAAATGAATATTTTTAATAATAATAATAATAATAATTAAATTGAGGTGGTTAAACATTTCATAAAAATAAGAACTAAATGCCTACATTATTCAATTATACATCAATAAATATTTAATAAAATAAATTATATATTTAAGCAAAAGTGGATTTGAGGGATTGGTGAGAGGGAAATAGACAAAAGTAAATTTGAGTTTGTAATGTTGTGTGAATGAAATTGAAAGAGAGGTTACAATATTTTCAGTATTTGACATTTATTTGTCTATACGGTGCAAAATTTAAATTTTAAAAAATATATATATTTAGACATTTGATACTATCTTCTTTTAATGGATACAAATAAAAATAAACTGAGTGATCAGAGAAAAAGTTAACGTTATATACCTTGTCTATTTTTAAAAGTGCTAAGTAAATATAATTTATAATTTTTGTATACAATAATAATCTGCTATAGAATTTAATAATTCTACAAAAATAGTTATTCAATAATGAGAAGAGTTAAATTTGTTATATGTATATATATAAAATGAAAGAGAGGTTCAAATTTACAAACCCCTTTGTTTCTATTTTCTAATATACATCATTTATTTGTATAATGTGCTTGAGTTAAAGAGATATTTAATACATGATCAACGATTAACGGAATGTATACACAATTTGCAAGATATAATGGCAGTTGGTGCATGTAATTGGTGGTGGTGTTTGTGATTGAGATGCATGACACCAAAATTCATGTTTGATTCATGAGATTGTGAAAACACCAACAACATATTATTTATATAATATTTAAAATTAAAGTTAATGATGTATTAATTATATTTATATTTTTAATTAATAAAGAATCAATTCATAAATTAATTAGGTTTGTATTTTCTTTAATTAATAAAGAATGAATGCATCAATTTCTAAAATACTTTTATTTGTTAATCTCTTTTTAAAAATTACTATTACTTTATAAATATCAACAATTTAATTATATTAATGCATAAATATATATATAAATATCGTCGTTAAATATTGAACTTTGGTCTAATAAATTACATCCATTTAAGTGAAATAATACATACTATTAGTTAAGATATCACATATATCAACAATTTATTTATATTAATGTATAAATATAAATAAATATTATCGTTAAATATTAGTTGTGAATCAATTTTCGAGAAAGTAGATGGATGTGTTTTACATTGTTTGTTGCAATAATTTTTAGATATTTTTTTGTTAGTTATAAAGTGATGTGCTTTATTTATTTTAATTGGTTATATATATATATATATATATATATATATATATATATATATAAAATAAAGCAAGATTAGTATATATATAAAATAAAGCAAGATTAGTAGTTCGAGTATTTCTTCAAAGAGCAGGGTTCAACTACTCTGAAGTATTTGCTCTAGTAGGAAGATTGGAGACTTTTCGACTAGTGGTAGCATTTACATGCAATCAAGGTTGGTCGATATTTCACTTAGATGTGAAGAAAGGTATGATGTTGCATCAAAGGAAGTATGTCAAAGAGATACTTAAGAGATTCATAATGGATGATTCAAATCATCTTCACCCGTCGAAACAGACTTTAATCAATTTTATTTATTTATATTATTATTAAAAATATTAACTAATATATATATATATATATATATATATATATATTAAATTTTAATAAAATTAAAATTTTATTTCATAAATTAAATAATACTAAATAGTCATATACAGAACTAACTTTTTAATTAATAATAGATACAAAATTCTAGTTTTTAAATGTACATTTTTTTCTCACAGTTCATAATCCACAAAATATCTATTTTAATTTAATTAACAATTGTCTTTATTTAAAATATAAAATTCTTATTTGCAAATTTTAATTTTTAATTTTTTTGTCGAGGGTCACTATCAACAAAATAGATATTTTATTTTAATTAATTGTTTCTATTTAAGAAACAAAATTATAATTTTTAAATGTTAAAATTTCTCTTTTTCTCTTGGTGCACTATCAGCAAAATATCTATTTTATTTTAATTAACAATTGCTTTTATTTGAGACAAAAAATTCTTATTTTTAAATGTCAAAATTTCTCTTTTTCTCATGGGGTACTATCAACAAAATATCTATTTTATTTTAATAAAAATTGTCTTTATTTGAGACATAATTTTTATTTTCAAAAGTCAAAATTTCTCGTTTTCAAACAGGACACTATCAACAAAATATCTATTTTATTTTAACTCACGGTTGGTTTTATTTGAGATACAAAATTTTTATTTTTCAAATGTTAAAATTTCTCTTTTATCCTGGACCAATACTAGCAAAATACCTATTTTGTTTTAATTAATAGTTTTCTTCATTTGAGACACAATTCTTATTTTTAAATATAAAAAAATATGAATATTCCTTTCTCTATTTTACATACGCTTTTTTCTTTTTTTAAAATTATTTAATAAAATTAAATTTATATTATCATTATTCATTTTATAATTAAATAACTCATTTCAAATTTACATGTATATAAATAAAATTTATATCATATTAAATAAATCTATCCGTGCGGACCCGTAGGTATTTTGCGAGTTGTTTTCTAAATACTAGTACAAATATTTGAATGATAAAATTTCATTGGATAATAGATATTTGGGTAATAATAAGGAATTTGATTTGTTATTCAATAATGTTTGGTGACTAACTTATATAGACATGATGATGATGATGATGACTTCCCTGCAGGTTGTCTAAAAGTGGTTGGCGATGAAAAGTAGAATTTTGATGGAGATTATCCAAATTGCTTCATTTCTTCAAGCACATATCTGATCCAAATTGTTTGACACGCATTATAGGATCATGCTATATATTCAGCCTCATACAATGACAATACCGCCACAAGTTTCTTTCTCAAACACCATGTGATTGAGGCACCAAAGATTTAAAAAAAATAACCAATTGTGTTTATTCGATCTTCCTTATCTCCACATCAATCAACATTTTAATAGCAAATAATCACAACTTCGTTTCTTTTAGAGTCTCGTCGAAATAGAATTTTATAGTTTATCAATTCTTTTAAGTATCTCTGGATTCTTCTTGCAGCCTTCATGTGTGGCACCCTTGGTTCAATCATGTATCTCCTCACTAATCCAATTTTTAAAACCTATATCTGGTTTACTGTTGCAAACATATCTCAGAGATCTGAAAATTTGTTTGAACAATGTTTCATCGACTTTGCCCTCTTCTTCATGCTTATCTAGTCTCGAATTTGATTCGATAAGTGAGGATGTGAAATTTGAGAGTCTGTTTGATTAGCTTCTATAAAACTGTTTTTTGTTTTTGAAAACTTAAAAATTACAAAACTTGTTTGATTATCTTCTTTTTAAAAAATTTTTTTTAAAACTATTTTTTTTTTTTGTTTTTAAAACTAAAAAACCAAAACAGTCAAAGAGTGTTTTGATTTTCTAGTTTCAAGTTTTCTCTATACAAAATTAATAAAAACACGGAAAAGTGGTAAAATTTCATCAACGACAATAGTGTAATTAAGTAAAAGCATTTTATTTTATTTTATGTTTAATTAAAAATTAAAGTTATGGTTTGATGATTGAATATTATTTCATAAAATTTTGAATAAATCCGATACAGTATTTTATGTTGTTATATATTAAAATAATAAAGTTACCGACAATAATGCGTTACAAAATTTGTTTAGTTTTTTCAACTATTATTTAATTATTAAATCCTGATTACTAATTTATTTTTAATGAGTTTAATGGTGATGTACTGACAGTGTAAAAAAGTTTTACACTGTCATCCAATGAAAATATATCATTCTGCCATGTCATCTCAGTAATTTAAAAATAACAGTATGACTTGATAAGATACATGGTCGTGATTGGTTGACAGTGTAAAACTTTTTTACACTGTCAGTGCATCACCTATTTTCTCATTTTTAATTATCACTGTAATTTAAAAGAACAGAATTTTCCTCTAAACATAAGTACTAGTTACATTAAAGAGAGGCAATATATCTATATATATAATCTATATAGCAGTAAAAACATTAAAGATTTCATGGAGCAAACAAATTAAAATTAATGTGGTAAAAAGTCAAAGAGATGCTAACCTCCTTCCTGTCATAGTTGCAGACTATACTGTTTGATACACTCATTCGTGGATCCAACAACGTGAAAAAATTGAGATCTATCATATGATAAACAATTCGTTAAAACTCAAATTCGTGGATCCAACAAATTAATAATAAAATTAACACATTCGAAATTCAAAATTCAAAATTTCTTCATTTTTTAGTTATTATCGCGACTCAGTAGGAATAAACTGAGGTGACGCTGAAAGTGTGCTTATGAAAAATAATCGTAACAGTAAGCACAAACAAGCATGTACACAAATAACTATAACAAACTGAATCAAATAGTTCATCCGTGACAAATTTCAAAATCTCACTCTTGGTGTGGCATTCCCAACTTGCTTTGGGAACACTGTTCAGTGTTTTTCTGATAAGAGCTAGCAATTCTCTTGCACGAACATTGTTATATAGCTAAAGAAGAAGCTATAGATTGCAATTTACTTAGTCAGAAATTTATCCAAGAATATATATCTCAAAATTAAGGATTAGGACAGGAAAAATAAACTAACTCTTGGTAAGTAGAGATGATGAAGACAGAGGTGAAGAGGACAATGAAAATCAGCCAGCTTATTCCCACCAGTGTGGTACATAGGTGGGCTCAAGTACTTGAATTTAGGGGTGATCGCGGTGCGGTTTGGGCGGTATTGACGAAAAAAATCATCCGAACCGCAAGAAAAAAAATCATGCGGTTTGGTTTGGTTCGGTTGGCTTTTAAAAAAAAATCCGAACCAAACCAAACCAAACTAATGCGGTTTGGTTCGGTTCGGTTGGTTCGGTTTTTTACAAATATTTTATTGAATAATACATACATATATATGACAACATAACTTTGTATTTAGACATTCATACACTATCAAATAACAACAAAACTCGTCATGTTTTGACAACAACTTTCTATTTAATATGTAAAAATTAAATTAGACAAAAGTTAAATAATAAACATAAAATAATAGTATAAAACAATATAAAAATTATTAGAAATGAAACAAAAAAAATAGAAGAGATGAGAGATTAGTGAAGGTGAAAAAGAAAAAAACAAAAGAGTTGAGAGATTAGAGAAGAAGATGTGCGATAAAAATGAAACTGAAATAGGGAACATTTGCATAAAAATAAGAAGGTAAAAAAGAAAGAATATAAGAGAGTAGAGAATATAGAAAAAGAGGGAAGATGTATGTGGCAAAGAAGGCGCGATAATACTATTAGAGATTTGAAAAGATCGGGACTAAAATCATATGTGTAAGGACGAGAAAATTGTTCTTAATCATAAGGCTAAGGTATAATACATTTAAGTTTGGGTTGGATGTGAGTTATGTAAAAGTTAGGTTGTAACATAATGCGGTTTGATTCGGTTTGGTTCGGTTTACAAAATACAAACCGCAAACCGAACCGAACCGTGCGGTTTTATTAAAAGATGACCCAAACTAATCCGAACTAAATGCGGTTTTTTACGGTTTCGGTTTGGTTTGGTTTGGTTTGCGGTTTTCTATTGGGTTGGTTTGGTTTTGAGCACCCCTACTTGAATTATCTATGAATGCCTTGTCATTTGATATTCTTTCTCTTTCCTGAAGGCAGGATTCTGAACTTATTGCAAAATTTCATGCAAATAGCACTGATTCCATCAAATGCAATTATGATGATCTTTGTTTTATACTCCCTCCGTCTCATAATAAGTGTCCCATTTGCATTTTTTCCCTGTCTCAAATTAATTGTCCATTTACAATTCCAATGCATCAATCATTATTATTTTTTCACTGTTATACCCCTATTTAGTAACTTTCACGTTATTCAACTACTATTAATAGGGGTATTCTAGTAAATGACATTAACTTTTTTATTAAAACCAACCCATCCAATCATTTTCTTAAAAACCGCGCATTGCTCAAATAGGACACTTATTATGAGACGGAGGGAGTACTAGAGAAGTATGCTATGAAAATAGAAAAGTTGGAAAAAGAGTGTACTGAAATAGAAAATTTTATTTCCTCTGTCCCATAATGAGTGACTCAACCCATCATTTCACACAGATTAAGAAAAGTGGGGTAGAATTGTAAAAAGTATATTAGAAATTGAAATGGGTCATTCATTTTGGGACATCATTTTATTCCAAATAGATCATTCATTTCCCTTATTATATATATTTTTATAGAGTGGTCTCCTTTCTTTTATAGGGTGGTCTCCTTACCGACTAATCCACCATCCGAGAGCATTACTACCTCATGTAGCCTTCGAAAGTTGGTCCTAGGCTCCTTCGAACTCAGGACCCCTTCAAGGAGAGCAAACCCTTGAGACCCAAATACCCTCCCATTAGATCAACCCTCTCGGATATATATATACACGTAAACGATTGGGATCTTAAATTATTTTTATGCATGGTTGTGATCATGTGATGTGGTTGCTACAACTAAATCAAAAATATTAAAGTATATCTCTATGTATAATTAATGAGATAATTTATGAAAGAGTAAAACTATTTATATTATTATTAAGGGTGTGTTTGGTTCGGGTAGATATACTTAATTATTGTATTATTTATTGCAATTGGTTTAGCTTAAAGCTCTTACAATTGTGGATAAAACAGAAATACTAAACTAGATTTTAAACTTTCAAAAACTCTAAACAAGAGCAAAATTACTCCTAAACCAGAGTAGTTCTCCTAACAAAATTTTTAATTAAGAATTATCCTAACTAATTAATATTCCTTTAGGTTCCATAACAAATTCACTGTTGTTTTATCATTAATAAATAAATATATTTTCTCTAATGTAACCCATGTATATACTCAAAATTTGGAGTCAATTCCACGTAACAATGTTGGTGTTATTGTGTGGGTTGATTCTTCCTGTATTTTTTATTCAAATATGCATTTAAAGTCCAATACTATTATACTTTTGATTTCTTATTATCCCAGCCTTCTATAGAACCTTGTAATGTTGATGTTAAAACCATGGTATATGACATGGTTTTTCTAGTTTTAAATCTCAATGGTATATGACAGAGGCGGATCTAGGTTGAGACAGGGTGTGGCTATAGCCACACCAATTTTTTTTTTCATATGTATATATTATATAATATTTTTAAATTAAAAATAAAATAATAACTTAACTATTTTTTTTTTAACTTTCTTCTTTTGCAATTTTATATTTTTTCTCCCTCTCAAACTTTACTATCAGTATTCTAAAAGTTAAACCGATCATTAAAACGACGAAAATACTGTATCACTAGTTTATTAGTTGAACCATCTAATCACTGGTCGAACTGTATTATTAAATCGGACTAAATTAGATCATTCAGTCAAATAAAACAATATCTATAACAAAATTATATAGTTAATAAATTCGTCAAACAGATGACTTGTCTCTAAAAAAATCATGAGAAATCTAAAATATTAAAATTTATAAATTCATTATTTAAATTTAAATTTTAAATATAATTATCACACACAACAAAATAGTATAAAATACAAAATAATGTAATAAAATATTGCAATGTCTAATAAATTTAATTCCAATGAAAAAATTGTTCTAAATAAGTTTTGCACAAATTCTATTTATATTTTAATTTTATTTTTTAAAAAATTATCAAAACGACATCATTTTGAATTAGAAAAAAAGTAAGCATTTAAACTGTCAGTATTTGAAAACGGCAGATTTTCCATTTTTTTACCAGTTTTGACCGCCAATTTTTGAAAACTATCGATTTTTTGGTTTTTACTGGACTTGACCGCCAGTTTAAATTGTCAATTTTTCATTATAATTTAAGTCATACTTTCATGTTTAGCCACACGTAGGGCTGGCAATGAACCACACTTACTCGAAAATAGTTCGAAACTCGATTCGAAAATTAAATCGTTGAACTAGGTTCATGAACCAAATGAGCTGAACATGAGCTAAAAACTAAGTTCGTTAACTAAATGAGCTGAACTTGAACTAGACATAGTTCGACTCGTTAGGTTCATGAGTCAATTCGATTATTATATATGAGATGAATTATATTGTCTTTAAGAGTAGGTTTAAAGATTTGCTATAAATCTTAGTATCATATTTCTTTTAATCTAATGTTTTTAATTGATAATTTATATTCTCAAGTGAGTAAAATATTTCTACAAATAAAATTAACATCGTATAAATTCCATTTTATTTATATATTTTTTATTTATGAAATATTAATTTAAAATTTCATATATATATATATATATATATATATATATATAAAAATTACTTTTAAGTCCGTGAAATAAACGAGTTGAACCTAACAAGATAAACCTAACGAGTTGCACCGAGATGTTCGTGAACTTCTAATAAATCGAGTTTGAGATGAAAAAAGTTCGTGATACACTCGAACTCGAACTCAAACTCGGTCAATTCTTAACAAGTCGAGTTTGAGCTGAAAAAAAGTTTGTCATGAACTCGAACTCGGCCAATTCTTAACGAGTTGAACTGAGCTAAGGCGAGTTCGAGTCGACTCGACTCATTTCCAGCCTTAGCCACACAGATATATAATGTCTGGATCCGCCCTTGGTATATGATATGAATTTCTTATTGGTACGATCTGCCCACCAATACTATTATATATTTATATACTCTTTATTTATTTATTTTTTCAAAAAATTTTAATGTAAATTTATTAAACATATTTTAATTTACTTTTAGTACTATTGTTAAATCGGGAACAAAATTTTAATTTACTTTTACGTAGTTTAAAGAAATATTTTTGAAACTAATTTGAAAACTGTGTTGGTTATTTTGCCTAATAACGTAGGTAAATTAGGACGATTTAAAATGACGTAATTTCCAGTACAATACGACAATTTTAACTATGAAGGATAGAAAAACACTTAGAAAGGGGGGGTTTGAATAAGTGTAGTCTTAAAAACTTGAACGATAAAAACAAATTGCACAGTTATTTTTATCCTGGTTCGTTGTTAACTAAACTACTCCAGTCCACCCCCACGGAGTGATTTACCTCACATGAGGATTTAATCCACTAATCGCAACAGATTACAATGGTTTTCCACTTAGTCCGCGACTAAGTCTTCTAGAGTATCCTGATCACAACCTGATCACTCCAGGAACAAATGCTTAGACACAAGCTAAGACTTTCTTAGAGTATCCTGACCACCACGTGATCACTCTAAATTACAACTGCTTAGACACAAGCTAAGACTTCCTAGAGTATCCTGATCAACACTTGATCACTCTAGTTACTTACAAATTAATGTAATCAATCCTAAGAGTATTACAATGCTTCTGAAAAGCTATAATCACAACAGTGATATTTCTCTTAACGTTTAAGCTTAATCTCACTAATATATTACAACAGCAATGTAGTGAGCTTTGATGAAGATGAAGTTTCTGAGCTTTGAGCTTGAACAGCGTTTCAGCAAGTATTTCAGAATAAGTTTATTCAGCATTCGTAACCTTGCTTCTCATCAGAACTTCATTTATATAGGCGTTTGAGAAGATGACCGTTGGGAGCATTTAATGCTTTGCGTATTCCGTACAGCATTGCATTTAATGTTTCACGCTTTTGTCAACTATCTCGAGCCTTGTTCACGCTGTGTCTACTGACGTTGCCTTTAATAGCTTTCAACATTCCTTTTGTCAGTCAGCGTAGCCTGCCACCTGTACTTTCTTCTGATCTGATGTTTGTGTATATAATATTTGAATATCATCAGAGTCAAACAGCTTGGTGCATAGCATCTTCTTGTCTTCTGACCTTGAAGTGCTTCTGAGCGTGATACCATGAGAACTTCAGTGCTTCTGCTTCTGATCTCAAGTTCTTCTGATGCTTCCATAGACCCATGTTCTGATTCTGCCTTGACCATCTTCTGATGTCTTGCTAGACCATGTTCTGATGTTGCATGCTGAACCTTCTGAGACAAAGCTTCTGAGCGCTGATTTGTGCATACTCTTTATATATTTCCTGAAAGGGAAATTGCAATGTATTAGAGTACCACATTATCTCACACAAAATTCATATCCTTGTTATCATCAAAACTAAGAATATTGATCAGAACAAATCTTGTTCTAACAATCTCCCCCTTTTTGATGATGACAAAAACATATATAAATGATATGAATTTGCGATCAGAAAGAGCAGACGGCTAAAGACAAATTACACAGCTATAGCATAAGCATGTGAATATGTCTCCCCCTGAGATTGACAATCTCCCCCTGAGATGAATAATCTCCCCCTGAAATTAATACTAGAAGAATTTTATAAATAAAAGACTTCCCTGATTATTTCGGTAGAGACGTTCACAGTGCTTGATCTTCAGAACATTCATGACTTCTGATTTCTGCTTCCATAGGACAGCTTCAGAACATTGAATTTCTTTAGATCCTCAGAACATTCACAGCTTCTGATTTCTGCTTCCATCGGACAGCTTCAGAACTTGAATTTCTTTGATCTTCAGAACATTCACAGCTTCTGATTCCTGCTTCCATCGGACAACTTCAGAACTTGAATTTCTTTGATCTTCAGAACATTCACAGCTTCTGATTCTTGCTTCCATCGGACAGCTTCAGAACTTGAATTTCTTTGATCTTCAGAACATTCACAGCTTCTGATTCCTGCTTCCATCGGACAGCTTCAGAACTTGAATTTCTTTGATCTTCAGAACATTCACAGCTTCTGATTCTTGCTTCCATCGGACAGCTTCAGAGTTTGAATTTCTTCTTACATCACTTCATGCTAGATTGTATCAGAACATTGTTGAATGTACCAGAGCTTCATCAGAGCATCTCTACATCCTGAAATGTTACAGAACAAAACTAAACGACAAAAGTCAGCATGAATGAATCAGAACATAAAATATGTTTCAGAACACATAATATGTATCAGAGCCATATAAGCCATATAGAATGTATCAGAACAAATAGACATTCAGAATCAGATCATATTCTATCATCAGAATATCTGAACATTCTTCCTTCTTGCTTATGATTCTGAAGCTTCATAGCACTCAGCCTGCTTCAAGAATCCAAGAACTTGATTCATCTTGTTGCTTCTTATGTTGATCTTGAATCTTCGATTCCTGCAACAACACAACTTAAAGCATAGAACTTTGCAAGTTCTGTTAGTAAAGCAACTGATTAAATCAAATCATTTATCACATATTTCTCCCCCTTTTTGTCATATCATCAAAAAAATAAAAGATTCAGATAAAAACACAAAGAAACACTCGGAAGAAAAAGATGATTTTCATTGAAGTTCAAACAGACAAGTATAGAAGTACACGAAGAGAAGGAAGATAAGATGCACAAAACAGATGCAGCAAAAGCAAAAACAAAACAACTAAGACTCAATCTAAGATGACCCTAGCCTTGACAAGATCTTGGCCAACATCTCTTGAACCCCATTGTTGTGCTCATTCTGCTTCTCTATGAAAGCTCTAAACTCAGCATTGACTGAGCTTTGCTCATCCTGGTTCTTCTGAAGAACTTCCAGAGTCCTTGCAAGACGGGAAGGTTCATCAGAAGAAGCTTCACAGCTTCTATCCACAGGGATGGCATTCTGATCCGTGGCTTCCATAGTCAGATCATTTACAGGATTTTCCTCAACAGGAATGGTTTCATCAACATGATCTTCTACATCTGCTTCTTGCATAGAAGCATCTCCATAGTCGGCAGCTGGAATCTCAGAATCTCCATTCTCAAGTGCCTGAAGAATGGCAGCTAGATTCCTGGGGGCAGAAGGACCTTCAACTTCTGGTGGGTCAACAACTTCTGGAATGACCAAGCTTGGGTCTTCCTTAGAAGGGTTTTCCCTCAAAAATTCAAAGAGGGTCTTGAAATCCCCGAGCAGAACAGGATATTGAGGTATCCAGACCACAATCTCCCTGCAAGGGTTAGCTTCCAATACAGCAGCCAATCTTGCTACTTCCAATTCATCCACAAAGGGCTTCTCCTCAGCAGCAACACAATTTCTGAGAGGATGGTAGTATATACCATTATCACCCTCCAGAAAGTAACCAGGGTAACCAGGGGCAGCAGCCACTAGTCTTTTCTGTACTCCCATTGCTTCTACTTGAAAATCCTTGCGAAATCTTTTCCAGAGATTTCTTGTAGAAACATCATCCAGACCATTTAGAAAGGCATCCTTCAGAAGGTCTAGACTGCTAATCACCTCATGTCTGAAAAGTTCCAGGTAGGTATAGGGTTCAGGTTCAGGCGGATTGAAGGTGAATTTGTAGTCAGGGTAGAGAAGACAGTAGGGTTTGGATTTTCTGGTAGGTAAGGGATGGGATATAGAAGGTGGAGGTGCGGTGGATGAGGAAGAAGGGATATCTGAGAGAATGATTGATGAGGATGGAATATCAGAAAGGATAGGTTGAGAAGAGGATGGAGTATTTGTAAAGGGAATTGGTGAGAAAGATTTATCAGAAGGAGTTGGGGGAAGAATACTTAGAGGTGTGGGGTTTGGAATGGGAGAGGAGAAAGATGATGGAGAAGGATTTGGTAAAGTGAAGTTTACTTTTGGTTCAGATGGAGGTGATTGGAGAGATGGTTTAGGGACAGAAGGAGGTGGAGTAAAAACCTGCCTGGAGATTTATACAGAAGAAGAAGATCTGGTTCTGCGAAAGGAATCTCTGATCCTTTTCTCCCTTCGTTCTTCAGAGTCCACCTTGTCAGGATCATAGGTGACTCTCAACTTCTTGGCTTTCTTAACCTCATCTTCTCGGGCTTTTCTTTTTAGCCTAGCCTTTAGTTCCTTCTGATCCTTCTTCAGAAGATCAGCCTTGGACGGAAGTACTCTGCCACGGATCCAAGCAGGATTAATATCTGATTGCTTCCTAACACAATCTTCCAGGTAAAGCTTGACAACCTGATGCAGTTCTTTTTGAAATAGAGAGGCAAAACCTTCAACAACAACTCTTCTTGACAGGATGTTAGGAAAGCTTGTGCACACAGAAGGTACATTTTGAATGAGTTCCAGTCTGAACAAATCCACACCATTGAAAATGGGACCTTGAACTACTCCAAGAAAATGGGACGCATTGAGTTTTCTGATGGAGTCCAGCACTTTACTTTCAATCAGAATGTCTGAAATCATTCTTCCAAAAGGAATAGTCGTTCTTGGAATATGAGGGTACTTCGCCCTTTCGTCTTCTCTTGACTCAAAGATAGAAGTCTTCAGATTCTCAAACAGAATATGAGAGATGTTGATCTCAGTCTTTTTGCCAATGCAGAAAAGAGTATACTTGTGATCCGGACTGATGTAGGAGGAGGAGAGCATCCTCTTTCTATGGTGAAGGGAACCCAGAATAATCTCAGCCCATACTTTATAAAACGGCCTTAAGGTGCCCGTGTTATTAGAGTCAATTCCAAAAGTCTGAGAGATTTGTTGTTCAACTTTAGACCAGTCAACTGTTGCATGTCGAAATCCAGACCAACCTTCTTCATCATTCAGATTGTACAGCTTCCTGATGAGCTTTTCAGTGATAACCACTTCATGCCCTAGCACGAATGAAATGATAGCAGTTGGGGTAACCGTTGCATGTACCCAGAAATCCTTCACAAGTTCAGGATAAATTGGACCAACCAATCTATCAAGATATTTAGACCATCCTTGCTCAAATATTCTTGCATCACATTTAAAGCCATTTGCTTTTAGGTTGTTGATGTCCACAGCAGATTCACATAGAACTTCCAGTTCTTTCGTGGGTATTAAGCATGTTTTCAATGGAGCATACTCATATTTGCGTAGAAGGATCTGTGTAGAAGTGAGCCTTTCTTTTGAATTTGATGAACAAGAAGATGAGTTCATGATGATTATGCTTTGAGATCAAATCAAAAACTAGGGTTTGTAAAAAAAATGCAACGAAGGGGATGCACAAAAGAGAGAGAAAGATAGAAAAAGAGGGAATGAAGATGAAGCGGGTTATTTAAATGATTTGAAAATAAAGAAATCATTATGCATTTAATGAGAAATGACATTAGGAGAGAGAACACGGCAAATGAAATGATTTAACACAGTTACCTAGGTCGGCGTCTTTTCAACTGCACGCTTTGTACTAACCGTACATACACGTGTTCACCATCAGATAATAGATGACAGCTGTAAAATTTTGAATAGACTTTACGCCTTCTGATTCTGATCACTGCTTCTGATTGTCATTCTTAAGGAATGCCCTTGTTCTGATGGGATCATCTTTCTTTCCAAGGATCACATCTTCTGAATGAGCTGAAGCAAGTCTAGGTGATCTTCTGATAGTTGGTTCTTCAGAAATTCTCAGATTCTCTAAAGATGCAGCAACTTGATCTTCTGATCCATTGCTTCTGAGACTGCCAGCTTCTGCAGCTTTGCTTCTTGGTTCTTCAACTTCTGAGATATCAATATCAAAATCTGCAAAATTCTCAAACTGCTTTGGTTTTTTAAGACCAAGCTTATCATCAAACCTGATATTGATTGATTCTTCTACAATCAATGTTTCAGTATTGTATACTCTGTAGCCTTTAAAGCGTTCAGAATATCCAAGAAGGAAACACTTTTGTGCTTTGGAATCAAACTTACCAAGATAATCTTTAGTATTCAGAATAAAACATACACATCCAAAAGGATGGAAATATGAAATGTTGGGCTTTTTGTTCTTCCACAATTCATAAGGAGTCTTATTTAGAATAGGTCTGATAGAGATTCTATTCTGAATATAACACGCAGTGTTTATTGCTTCTGCCCAGAAATGCTTAGCCATATTGGTTTCATTGATCATGGTTCTGGCCATTTCTTGTAGAGTCCTATTCTTTCGCTCTACAATTCCATTTTGTTGTGGAGTTCTAGGACAAGAGAAATCATGGGCAATACCATTTTCTTTGAAGAACTCTTCGAAGAATTTGTTCTCAAATTCACCACCATGATCACTTCTAATCTTTAGGATTTTACACTCTTTCTCAGATTGGATTTGAGTGCAGAATTCAAAGAACACTGAATGAGACTCATCCTTGTGTTTCGAGAACTTTACCCATGTCCAGCGGCTATAATCATCAACGATGACTAATCCATATTTCTTCCCTCTGACAGATGCTGTTTTGACTGGGCCAAACAGATCAATGTGCAGGAGTTCTAACGGCCTTGAGGTAGAAACAACATTCTTAGACTTGAATGCAGGTCTGGAGAACTTGCCCTTCTGACATGCTTCACAAAGAGCATCTGATTTGAATTTCAGATTTGGGAGTCCTCTGACCAGATTTAGTTTATTAATCTGAGAAATCTTTCTCAAACTAGCATGACCTAATCTTCTGTGCCAGACCCATTGCTCTTCAGAAACAGACATAAGACAAGTCACCTTCTGCTTCTCAAGATCAGAAAGATCAATCTTATAAATGTTGTTCTTCCTCTTGCTTGTAAATAGGATTGAGCCATCCTTCTGACTTACAGCCTTGCAAGACTTTTGATTAAAGATTATGTCATAACCATTGTCACTTAATTGACTTATGGATAATAAATTATGCGTTAATCCTTCTACAAGAAGTACATTAGTTATGGAAGGAGAGTTACCAAGACTTATGGTTCCAGAGCCAATGATTTTGCCCTTCTGATCTCCTACAAACTTGACTTCTCCACCTGGTTTAAGCACCAGGTCTTGGAATGTAGACCTTCTTCCCGTCATGTGTCGCAAGCACCCAGAGTCCAGGTACCATGACATTTTGCTTTTTGTCCTCTTTGCTGCCAAGGATATCTGCAACAGAAATTATCTTCTCCTTAGGTACCCACAATTTCTTGGGTCCTTTCTTGTTAGTTCTCCTCAAGTTCTGATTGAACTTGGGTTTAGCAAAATATTTAACAGGAGGAACAGCATGATATTCTTTAGGTTTGTCAGCATGATATTTCTTAGGATGTGTCACAAGCTTCTTGGTGTGAACAGTGTTAAACTTCTGTGCATGTGAAGTGAGCCTAATATCATGAGCATGGCCATATTTGAACTGATCATATAATGGCTTGTATGTGATCTTCAGATCATCAATAGGTTCAAATTTATGTGAGGTATCACCCTCATAGCCAAAACCAAACCTTCTGTTTCCAGAAACACCATATATCATAGAAGCAAGATGACTTCTGCCAATACTTCTAGATAAGAACTTTCTGAAGCTCGAGTCATATTCTTTCAGAATATGATTCATGCTAGGAATGGATTTTTCTGTTTCAGAAGGAGATCCACTATCTTTGGATAGATTTAAAACTTTTTCCTTCAGTTCAGAATTTTCTAATTCCAGCTTCTTAGTTTCAAATTCAAACTGCTTTTTCAGCTTTTTGTATTTGATACTAAGATGAGCCTTGAGTTCCAGAAGTTCTGTTAAACTGGAAACTAACTCTTCTCTAGATAGTTCAGAAAATACCTCTTCAGAATCTGATTCTGATGTAGATTCTGATCCATCATCTTCTGTAGCCATCAGCGCAAAGTTGGCTTGCTCTCCTTCAGAGTCTGATTCTGATTCTGATTCAGAATCATCCCATGTTGCCATAAGACCTTTCTTCTTATGAAACTTCTTCTTGGGGTTCTCCTTCTGAAGTTTTGGACACTCGTTCTTGTAATGTCCAGGCTCATTGCACTCATAGCAGACAGCCTTCTTCTTGTCAGATCTTCTGTCACCAGAAGATTCTCCTTGTTCAAATCTCTTTGAACTTCTGAAGCCTCTGAACTTCCTTTGCTTGCTCTTCCAGAGTTGGTTTACCCTTCTGGAGATCATGGACAGTTCATCTTCTTCTTCAGATTCTGATTCTTCAGGATCTTCTTCTCTAGCCTGAAAAGCGTTAGTACATTTTTTAACATTTGATTTTAACGCAATAGACTTACCTTTCTTCTGAGGCTCGTTTGCATCCAGCTCTATTTCATGGCTTCTCAAGGCACTGATAAGCTCTTCCAAAGAAACTTCATTCAGATTCTTGGCAATCTTGAATGCAGTCACCATTGGACCCCATCTTCTGGGTAAGCTTCTGATAATCTTCTTTACATGATCAGCCTTGGTGTAGCCTTTATCCAGAACTCTCAATCCAGCAGTTAGAGTTTGAAATCTTGAGAACATCTTCTCAATATCTTCATCATCCTCCATCTTGAAGGCTTCATATTTCTGGATTAGAGCAAGAGCTTTAGTCTCCTTGACTTGAGCATTTCCCTCATGGGTCATTTTCAATGACTCATATATATCATGGGCCGTTTCCCTGTTAGATATCTTCTCATACTCAGCATGAGAGATAGCATTCAGCAAAACAGTCCTGCATTTGTGATGATTTTTGAATTCTTTCTTTTGATCATCAGTCATTTCGCTTCTTGTGAGCCTTACAACAGTAGCTTTAACAGGATGTTTGTAACCATCCAACAGAAGATCCCATAGATCAGCATCCAGACCAAGAAAGTAACTTTCCAATTTATCTTTCCAATATTCAAAGTTTTCACCATCGAATATTGGTGGTCTAGTGTAACCATTGTTACCATTGTATTGCTCAGCAGAGCCAGATGTAGATGCAGTTGGATTTGTTTGAACTTCACCAGCCATCTTTTACTGAAGCGTTTTTCTCTTCCTGAATCTTTTCTAAACACGGTTAAGTGCTTGCACCTTAGAACCGGCGCTCTGATGCCAATTGAAGGATAGAAAAACACTTAGAAAGGGGGGGTTTGAATAAGTGTAGTCTTAAAAACTTGAACGAAAAAAAATTGCACAGTTATTTTTATCCTGGTTCGTTGTTAACTAAACTACTCCAGTCCACCCCACGGAGTGATTTACCTCACCTGAGGATTTAATCCACTAATCGCAACAGATTACAATGGTTTTCCACTTAGTCCGCGACTAAGTCTTCTAGAGTATCCTGATCACAACCTGATCACTCTAGGAACAAATGCTTAGACACAAGCTAAGACTTTCTTAGAGTATCCTGACCACCACGTGATCACTCTAAATTACAACTGCTTAGACACAAGCTAAGACTTCCTAGAATATCCTGATCAACACTTGATCACTCTAGTTACTTACAAATTAATGTAATCAATTCTAAGAGTATTACAATGCTTCTGAAAAGCTATAATCACAACAGTGATATTTTTCTTAACGTTTAAGCTTAATCTCACTAATATATTACAACAGCAATGTAGTGAGCTTTGATGAAGATGACGTTTCTGAGCTTTGAGTTTGAACAACGTTTCAGCAAGTATTTCAGAATAAGTTTATTCAGCATTCGTAACCTTGCTTCTCATCAGAACTTCATTTATATAGGCGTTTGAGAAGATGACCGTTGGGAGCATTTAATGCTTTGCGTATTCCGTACAGCATTGCATTTAATGTTTCACGCTTTTGTCAACTACCTCAAGCCTTGTTCACGCTGTGTCTACTGACGTTGCCTTTAATAGCTTTCAAAGTTCCTTTTGTCAGTCAGCGTAGCCTGCCACCTGTACTTTCTTCTGATCTGATGTTTGTGTATATAATATTTGAATATCATCAGAGTCAAACAGCTTGGTGCATAGCATCTTCTTGTCTTCTGACCTTGAAGTGCTTCTGAGCGTGATACCATGAGAACTTCAGTGCTTCTGCTTCTGATCTCAAGTTCTTCTGATGCTTCCATAGGCCCATGTTCTGATTCTGCCTTGACCATCTTCTGATGTCTTGCCAGACCATGTTCTGATGTTGCATGTTGAACCTTCTGAGACAAAGCTTCTGAGCGCTGATTTGTGCATACTCTTTATATATTTCCTGAAAGGGAAATTGCAATGTATTAGAGTACCACATTATCTCACACAAAATTCATATCCTTGTTATCATCAAAACTAAGAATATTGATCAGAACAAATCTTGTTCTAACAAACTAGCGTATAATTTGTTTATGTTTATTATAATTTGAAAAAAATATGACTTTTAAAAACTTTCGTGGATTTGTAAATTTAAATACATTTGTTAATAATAATTTGTTGATAGTAATTTTGTGAAAATACATTTGAAAATAATAATTTTGTGTCTTAAATAAAGAAAATTGTTAATTAAAATAAAATAGTTGTTTTTGCTGGTGGCCCGTAAAAAAAGAATTTTTTTATATTTTAAAATAAATATTTTATGTCTAAAATAGGGACAATTATTAATTAAAATAAAATATATATTTTGTTGATAATAGCCTGTGAGAAAAAGATAAAATTTGATATTTAAAAATAAAAATTTCGTATCTAAAATAAAACCAATTATTAATTAAAATAAAATAGATATTTTGCTGATAGTGACAAATGAGAGCAAAAGAGAAATTTTGCTGAGAGTGACCCATGAGAAAAACATATATTTTGACATTTAAAATAAAAAGTTTATGTCTCAAATAAAAAAATCATTAATTAAAATAAAATAGGTATTTTGTTGATAGTGACCTCTGAAAAAAAGAAAAAATTTGATATTTGAAAATAAGAATTTTGTATGTCAAATAATAAAGTTTATTTATTAAAATAAAATAGATATTTTTTGATATTATCCATTTTCAAAAAATAAATTTCTAATTTTATTAAAATTTAAAAATAAATTAATTATCCTCCAAGGTGTATGGTTCAACTGGATATGCAAAAGGCGTACGATATGGTTTCATGGAATGCTTTACGGAGCATAATGCAGGAAATTGGTGTGCCGCATAATTTCATAAACTGGGTAATGCTTTTGGTTACCACTGTCTCATCAATGGGTATATTTCTCAAGTGATGCAAGCTAAACGTGGGATAAGACAAGGAGATCCCATTTCTCCTTATCTGTTTGCTCTAATCATGGAATATCTCCACCGGTCCCTCCATCAAATGCAGCTCAATCATATGTTTAAACATCATTCGAAATGTGGTAAGCTTCACTTAACAAATTTAATGTTTGCGGATGACGTCCTTTTATTTTCAAGAGGAGACTTTCAATCAATGGATATCATACTCCAAACATTCTCTAAATTTGCAAAGTCCACAGGTATGAAAATCAACACTTCTAAGAGTAAAATGTTTTATGGTAATGTTGGGGCAGATGATAAAAATCTTATCCTCCATAAATATGGCTTTTCTGAGGGCTCTTTACCATTTAAATACCTTGGCATTCCCCTGTCTAGCAAGAGATTAACAGTTAGCCAATACATGCCTCTAATAGATAAGATAGTTGGAGGGATTAAACACTGGGCAGCCAAGCTCTTGAGTTATGCTGGGCGGATTCAATTAGTAAAATGCATATCATTTGCAGTTGCTAATTACTGGTTGATGATTATTCCTTTGCCAAAAATGGTGATTAGGAAGATTAATGCGATCTGTAGAGCGTTTATCTGGACTGGATCTGATGCTGCATCCCGGAAAGGCCCGGTATCTTGGGATAACATGTGCAAACCTGCGAAACAAGGTGGCCTCGGTCTTATTGACTTGGAGATTTGGAATAAATGTGCCCTGTTAAAGCTGCTGTGGAATCTCAGTAACAAGCTTGATAATCTTTGGATAAAGTGGGTTCATGCTTATTACTTAAAGGAGGTTGATATAAAAGTGGCAAAAATTAAGGTTGATAGTACTTGGATCCTTAAGAAAATTCTAGAGCAGAGGGAGTATATTGTCTCGCACAGTAGCTTATGGGAGAGTATGAATGCAAAAAAAAAAAAAGATTTGTGATGCAAGAGTTCTATCATTCATTGAATCAATCCCCTCGAGTTAGTTGGTATAAGTTGTTTATTCGGAATCCGGCTAGACCTCGGGCCCTCTTCATCCTATGGCTCGCGTGTCATGAGAGGCTTGCCACTAAAAGTAGATTGATGAAGCTTGGCTTGATGGTTAATAGTGAGTGCATTTTCTGCAGGCAGGAAGAGAATATTACTCATGTTTTGTTTGACTGTGCTGAACTGAATTATATTTGGGCCACCATTCTGCATTGGCTAGATTTGGTTCATAAACCCACAAATTGGCGTCTTGAGCTTGACTGGTGTATTCTTCATGGTACGAAGAAAGGTTGGCGTGCTACTCTTCTGCGATTAGCCTTTGCGGAGACTGTATATGGTATTTGGGCATATAGGAATTTGATTTCCTTTGGTGGTAAAAGGGATCGCAATCTTATTGTTCAGGAGATTAAAAATAAGATTGTTTATCGAGGGTGGTATTGTGTCGGTCTATTAAGCCTAATCTCATGAGCCTATTATTAGATTAGGCTAGTTTCCTTCCCTTGTAATTCTTTGTCTTCTTGTTAGCCGGATCTTCGGATCGCTTTGTACTTCACTGTTTTTTTGGTAATAAATTCATTATTCTTCCAAAAAAAAATAATTAGTATTTTTAATAATAATAATAATTAAATTGAGGTGATTAAATTTTTCATAAAAATAAGAACTAAATGCCTACATTATTCAATTATACATCAATAAATATTTAATAAAATAAATTATATATTTAAGCAAAAGTGGATTTGAGAGATTGGTGAGAGGGAAATAGACACAAGTAAATTTGAGTTTGTAATGTTGTGTGAATGAAATTGAAAGAGAGGTTACAATATTTTCAATATTTGACATTTATTTGTCGATCCTTTTTGAGGTGCAAAATTTAAATTTTAAAAAATATATATATATTTAGACATTTGATGCTATCTTCTTTTAAAGGATACAAATAGTTGATAAATAAAAATAAACCGAGTGATCAGAAAAAAAGTTAACGTTATATACCTTGTCTATTTTTAAAAGTGCTAAATAAATGTAATTTATAATTTTTGTATACAATAATAGTCTGCTATAGAATTTAATATAATTCTACCAAAATAGTTATTCAAATAATGAGATGAGTTAAATTTGTTAAAAAAAACTATATAAATGAAAGAGAAGTTCAAATTTACAAACCCCTTTGTTTCTATTTTCTAATATACATCATTTATTTGTATAATATGCATGAGTTAAAGACATATTTAATACACTAGTATTTAGACCCGTGCAAGGCACGGGTTAAATATTTTCTAAGTAAAAAATTTTATTTTAAAAATACTTATAATTTATAAATTTTGTAAGATTATTATTGTATAGATAAAATGTCATTGTTATTAATAATATATATAAAAAAAATTAATTAAAACAATTTTATTTTAAAAATACTTATAATTTACAATTTAAAATATAAAAATTTTAATTGTTAATATATATATATATATATATATATATATATATATATATTGTATTAATTAAAAATATTACCTATAAACCAATAATGTAAAAATATTATATTGTATTAATTAAAAAAAATTTAATCTATTACCTATAAACCAATATTTTATATAGATAATACAAAATAACAAATAGATATTTAAGGATAAAAATTTGTTTTGTTTTTCATAATTAAATATCTAATTATGTATATTTTAATTTGTTTTGTTTTCCAGAAATATTATGAATGTAAGCAATTATAAGTTGTACACTCCTTTAAAACTGAATTATATATAAAAATGTAATTGATTTAGTTGAACAATTTATAAATTTAATTTATTATTTAAATTATAATTAATTATACTATACAAATTAACCATAATTTTGAATCTAATGTAAACTAAATATTTAATGAAACAATTGGGTAAAAAAAATAATTGTGTAAGAAATTATACATTAAAATTACAACAATCCAAAGTGTGGTCTTGAGGAAAGCACCGGTAGGAAATTATAACAATCTAAAGTGTCGTCTTGAGGAAAGCACCATTAAAATTACAATGACAATAGAGATTTGTGAATCCATCACCCAGTCAATCTACAACTCAAACCTATGACATACTCCAGTCTTGGTGAATTTAACCTGCAACATTTGTAACATTACGCATTATACATTTATTACAACAAAAATTGAATAATCGTGTGATATGGCATTTTATGAAGGAAATGTATGTTCATGTTTCTGTTATGTATGGTATAAAGGTATGAACACTTTTGTTAGATGAAAAAAATACTTCTTATTATACTTATTTATCACACATAACAGCCCCCTTCTGTTTACAATTGTCTAATAGTTAGCTTTCACGAGTTTCCCATCCAAATAACCATTCAATAACTCCTTGATAGCCAACTATTCTTTTTCCTATTTAATCTTGATACAACCCACACATAACTAATTAACAACTCTAATTACATAATACACACATCTGCAGTAACTGACTCAAATCATTTTTGAAAGTTTTTACCCTTCCTCTTGTATTGTTACTTAATGAGATAACACCAAGTCAAGAGTTTATGAATACATTTATTTACATAGAATCTTAGATTATGAATTATCATTGGCATTCAATAAAATCAAACCAACTTAAAGTGAATGAATTCAAGAGATAATTATTACTTTTTCCCTTGTCTTCCTCATTTTATATTGTGTTCTAAATTCCTGCAAATATAATCCACGACAGAATTAATTGTTCGTGACATGATCGACAATAGAATTATAGCAACATGTTGTTTTCCACTATCTGCGATTGACACCACGCTTAAAGATATCATGCTCCAAAAGCAGTTTCAGGTTTCATGCATAGAAATATTATTCATTGTACATTTGTATTAAAATAATCAAAATCACAAACTTGCTCAAATAGCACAACCATGAATCACTGGCGGTTTCAAGGCCCGGCTACCTTGGGCCACTGCCCAGGCTCTGGCCCAAATTTCACTAATAAAAAATAAAAAAAAGCAGAAAAATTGAAAGGACAAAAAATACAGGAAGGGCAAAAAATGGTTCACAACAATAACAAATCCAAAAAAAACTGAAACAAAAACAAAAGAAACGTGAGAAACCAATCGTGAAGCTTCTCCCGCCGACAACTACACCGCTCATTTTCCGACCACTGCGCTACCCCTTTGTTTCTTTTAGTAATTGTTTTATTTAAAATGCTTGTGGTTTTATATTTTATTTATATTATTGTTGATTTGATTAAAAAATTGGTGAGGGAAAGATGTTGTTTTAATTTGAAAAAGTGAAGAAGAAAATAGAGAAAGGTGAAGAGGAAAATAGAGGAAAATGGCGAAGAAAGAAGTTGTTTTGTTAGCACCGCCCATTGTTTTGTTACCACCGCCCCCTTGTTCCATATGTATTGATTCAATAAAAGTGAAAGTGGTTACAGGTTGTATAATTGTATTGATCCACATGTAATTAGTATAGTAAAAGCATAGAACGTGGTTACATGCTGTAACTTATAATTGTTTTATTTTTATTCATATATTTTGATTCAATATATATAATTTTGTATTGTATAATGAAGTTACATAATATCTATAAGTCTTGTATCAATCATATATATATATATATATATATATATATATATATATATATATATTATCAGTAAAAGCTCTTTCTTCAAGTTTGATATTGATAAGTTTGTCCGTTTTGTTGATTTTTCTGATGATGATCGTGGAGCAATAAGGAATCAACTTGACTTTTATGTTTTCCAAGTAAAAAGAAATGCTTCATTTTTCACTTGTGAAGATGTTCAAAGTTTGACTATGAAGATGGTTCAAACCTAGAAACATTTGGTATTTCCATTGGTTTACAAATTTATTGAGTTAGCTTTAATATTGCCTGTCTCGACAACATCCGTTGAAAGAGCTTTTTCAGCAATGAAGATTATCTAGTTTAAATTGCGCAATAAGATCAATGATGTGTGGTTCAATGACTTGATGGTATGTTACACCGAGCGGGAGATATTCAAGTCACTTGATGATATTGATATTATTCGAACATTCACTGCAAAGAAGTCTCGAAAAGGACATTTGCCTTGTGATTTTATTTAATACGCCATGGTAAGGTTATGTTTCATCTATTTTATTTTAAATTACTTTTGTTGAAAAAATGACAGTCTCTTTTATTTTGATTGACGACTATTTATATATTTTATAAACACAATAAATTTGCGGTCTTTAAATTTTTGCCCAGGCTTTATAATTTTTCTGGCTCCTGCAGCCGACGAATCGATGTCGTACTGTTTTTAATGACTTCAGCTCAACACTTTCTATACTACACCAGCACCAAATGTTCTGTCATCCTCTCTCAAACCAAATTCATGCCTTGTAAAGGGGATACTCCATAAGCTGAGCAATAACTCTCAATATAGATGTCTACATCATTGTGCTGCCCTGGATATGTTAACTCCACATTCTTACTCGTGTCAAACAACTTGTTATCCATCTTAAAGTGCACCATAACCTCTTCACATTGCTTCACCAGTGGCACCACAGTATGGAAAAAGGAAAAAATACAATTCTATACCTTGTAAATATAATGGATTTTATGATCTACAAAGAAACTCAATGTTTGCTTACCGCTTCTATGAAATTCCGATTTGTGAAGTGTTGTTCCTTTTTGATTTGTACATGATCCAATTATAGCCAGGCACCTAATCAAAATTCAGAAATATCGAAGCAAACCGAAATATCCGAGCAAACCGAAATATCCATTCTACCACAACAACAATTTGGACCGATCCTGCATCACAAAGTCAGAACTGACTCAATGAACCAGTCTGCTCCTGCAATTTGGACCGAACCTGCATCACAAAGTCAGAACTGATTCAATAAACCAATCTACACCTGAAGAAGTGCAATGATACATGGAAGACACCAGCAAATAGCGATACCAATTATTCTGTCATAAGCATTCAACTAAAATAAGTAAATATCAGTTGACTTGCTAAAAGATTAAGAAATCGAAATGAAAACATGTTTGAACAATTTGAATGAGATAGTGAAAGAGGACAAACCAGTAAAGCTGAGGAGAATCTTGGGATAAAGTTTTACCACCAGCTGATACCCAGTAGAATCCAATAATCCACCAAATAAATGACAACATAGTATTGGCTGATTCCAAATGCTTTGCAACACTGCTGAGAAAAATGGCAATATAAAACATTGAAAGCTTGTTAAAAATTTATAGCTTCCATATAGGCTCCGCCTGAAAAACTTCATCTGATACCATTGCTCTGAAATCAGCATCACTAATCCTCTAATATACAAAACAAAAGCAAGTTATCAGAACATATCCAACAGATACAGAACTCAATATTCGTCGATTTTATACGAACAAAAAGGAGAGGGGATAGTCACTACTGGTTTAATTTATTTTTGGTCATATTAATTTCTTTATTTAAATATACAACTTATCAAAAGACAATTAAACCCAATTCGTTGACCGAGTCAACAAAATGGAATAGGATAAAATCATCAGTTCTTATATACCTTCTTTCGCTCAGACACAACTTTGAAACGCCAAAACAAACTCTCAACTTGGTTGTCTTTAAGTTCGTATCCAAGCTGAAACAATAGAGAGTAACTCATAAAACTGAAAAACTATTCCAAAGACCGTGAGCCACAATAAAAATGTATGTATACCTCTTAAAGTCGCTTTCTCAGAGCATGGCGTCCGCCGCATCATTAGGAGCATCATTAGGAGCACGAGTTTTTGTTTGGAGATAGAGAGGAACAACAGTGAGGATTTGATTGGATTGATCTTTACCTATAACCTGCTGAATTTTAGGACCAAATACTTCAACCTTAAAAAACATAACAAAAACAGTTTCAATTTATAAAAAATAAGCAAATCATTTTTGAAATAAAAAACCCTAACAACTAAAGAACAAACAAGAACAACAGGTAAACAAATTGATTTCAAAATAAAAAACCCTAGCAACTGTTCTCGCTCCGATTTCGATCCATGCTTTTCTCTCTCCTCTTCGGCTCCAAGTGCATGCAACTCTGTTGATGCGCATTTACGCTGTTGTTCATCCATGGTGGTAGTAGTAGTAGTAGTTAGCTTCTCTGATCAACAAAGAGAACAAAAAACAAATCATGATAATCCGAATACGAATCGGAGAAGATGATGTTTTGTTTAATGGAAAAGATGATGTTTTGAGTGGAGAAGATGACATTGAAGATGAGATGAATCAGATTGGGAGAAGAGAAAGCCTGTGAAGTTTTATTGAGGTGGTGTGGTGGTGGTGATGGTGTTCATCGTGTTCACGTTCCCACATCATGGTTGTGGTTGAAGTTGGAGGGTGAGGGTGGTTTGGTTTGTGAAGAGAAATGATAGAAGTTGTGGTGAAGGGTTTTTGATGTGGGTGTGATTTGGAGAGGGGGAAGAGGTGAAATGGATTGTTTCTTCCTCTTCCCCAAATCGATTTTGATGAAGGTGGTTTTGGTTGTTTCCAAGGCACAAAATCGATTTCTCAATGTTCCAAGCAGTAAATACTTTGCATATGAAGAGGAAAGAGGATGTTTTAGATTTCCAAAATTGAATAATGATAACAAATAAATATAACTAAAAAATAAAAAAATAAAAAATAAAAATATAAAGAAGTAATTGAAGTTACTATAAATAGAATGAAAAGAAATTGTGAGAATGCATAAGGGAGTGACACTTGGCAAACTTGCCAAAGTACTCCTTTTGCTTTATTATATTAAATGATGATCAACGATTAACCGAATGTATACACAATTTGCAAGATATAATGGCAGTTGGTGCATGTAATTGGTGGTGGTGTTTGTGATTGAGATGCATGACACCAAAATTCATGTTTGATTCATGAGATTGTGAAACACCAACAACATATTAACAACATATTATTTATATAATATTTGAAATTAAAGGTAACTAGACATACACCCGTGCGATGTACAGTTATGTTTTATTTAAATATTAATGATAATTATCATAATATAAAAAATATTAATATAGTTATTTTTATATCGATTGTATCTAATTTATAATATAAATTAATTGTTTTAATGTTTTATAATATTATTTAACTATATAAAATAAAATTTTCATAAAATTAATATATATATATATATATATATATATATATATAAGATAGATCAATTATATCTTATATTAAATTAATAATAAAAATAAAACTAAATAGATTTGTAAAATTAAGATAAAAAATATCAATTTCATAAGTGGTAGAAGATAAAAAAATTGTGTATAGCTAAATGACATAAATTATTCTAGGTTGCAACTAAAAAACATATAACCAATAATCAATAGTAAGCAATATTTTTATAAAAGAAAAAAAAAAGAAACCAAAAATTTAAAGAGTCAAATACACCTACAAAAATATATACATAAATATGAATAAAAATAAAAATTAGACATTTAAAAATGAATATACTTCTCCTATCCTACTCTTTTTTATAACTCTACTTCTTAACATTATTTTGTAATGCTTCAAAATATATATACCTAAAAAAACATAATTAAGTGTTAGAAAATAATAATAAAGTTAGGTAGAGAACATATACATCTCAAAACATAAGTAAAAATTAAAAATAAATACTAAAGAAAAATAAAAATTATATAATTAGAGAAAAAAAACTTCTTCTAACCCGCCCTTTGATACTGTGATTGTAATACTTCAATTTATACACTAAAAAAAATAACTAAGAATTAGTAAAGGACAATATTGTTATGAAGAAAGAAACGATACCATATTTATTCTAACTCGTCAATTCCTTCTAACCTGTCGTCTCCCCCAGAGTTAGGTAGAGAACACATACTTCTTAACACATAAACAAAAATTAAAAATAAATAAATACTAAAGTTAGAAAGATAACAAAAAGCTATATATTTAAAGAGAAAAACACTTCTTCGTTCATTGATATTATGATTGTGATGAAGAATTAGAAAAGAACAATAAACTTAGGAAGAAAGAAAAAACACCATACATTTGAAGAGATAGATATTTATTCTAATCGCCGATTACTTATAGTTCGTCATCTCCTACTTTTCAATTTTTGAAAAACATAATTGTAATGCTTAACCAAACAAAGAATGGACCTTTAAATCATTATATATATATATATATATATATATATATATAGAAAAAGAGGATGTACAACTTGACTAATTATGGAGTTCGTCGGGTATACAAAGAGGATTAAGTAGTAATAAGAAAAAGAAAACTACTTGAGATGAAAATGTGACAATAGAATGTGACTTTATGATTTTGAAAATAAAACTGCTTTCTTATTTGATATCTAAACGTGGGTATTAGCTAAAGAATAGGAAAAAAATAACCTGGTTGGTGGTTTTATTATTTTGAATATGATTTAGTGGGGTTAATTAGAAATGAGTTTAGTGGAGGTTAAAAAAAGTTTTAATGTAATTAATTAATTGTGAACATGGAGATACTATATATTTAATTATTTATTTATTTATTATAGATTTTGGCGGGAAATTTTGGTGGAAGAACTTCTAGAATTATAATTTAGTATGATGATGTGAACATGGAGATACTATATATTTAATTATTTATTTATTTATTTATTTATTATAGATTTTGGCCGGAAATTTTGGTGGAAGAACTTCTAGAATTATAATTTAGTATGATGATGATATATTAATTATATTTATATTTTTAATTAATAAAGAATGAATTCATAAATTAGTTAGGTTTGTATTTTCTTTAATTAATAAAGAATGAATGCATCAATTTCTAAAATACTTTTATTTGTTAATCTTTTATTAAAAATTACTATTACTTTATAAATATCAACGATTTAAATACTTGGGTTGCTGAAACTTCAGGTAACCCTTCCGCTTTTATTCTTCATCTAAATACTTGGGTTGCTGAAACTTCAGGTAACCCTTCTATTCACGCTCTCCCTCTCTCTCCCCTACTGAATACTGGATTCTAGAAACTAGGGCCACAAACCGTGTTTGTCATTTCGGTCATCTTTTCAAAGACATGAATTAAATAAAATAGGTCATAATTAGACCTTCAAATGGAGCCTCCATCTCTACCAGTTATTTAGGCTCTATCTTCTTTAATGACAACTTTTACCTCCCTGGTGTGTTTTATATACCTAATTTTCATGCTAACCTCATATTTGTACCTAAGCTTACCTCATCTTTAAACTGTCAAGTTCAATTTACTTATTTTTATCGTCTTATACATGGTAACCATACACTAAAGATGATTGGTACTATTAAGCTTCATTATAGCCTTTACTTTCTACCCTGACACCCTTAGTATTCATACATTTAGGATTAACCCATTCCCTTGTAATAACATAGTTATCAATTGTAATTTGTGGCATAATTGTTTAGGCCACCCCTCTCATGATACTCTTTCTCATATTAATAAAAATTGCTGTTTGAATATCCCTGATCAACCTAAATCTATTTGTGATACTTATTTTCCTGCTAAATGGAAAACATGACCTTTTTACACTAGCATTAACACTTTTCTACATTACTTTGATATTGTTCGCATGGACATATGGGGTCCCATTTCAACCTCATCCATGTTAGGTCATAAATACTTCCTCACCATAGTTTGTAATCACAACAGATTCTACTAGATTCATCTAATGAAGCTCAAATCTGAGACTTCATCTCTTGTTCAATCCTTCATTAAATTTTTCTAAACTCAGTTTAATAAAACCATCAATACTATTCATTCTAATAATGGCCCGTATATCTTTATGAAAAACGGGATCCATCACCAAACGCCTTGTCGTGGCATACCTCGGCTGAATAGAATTGAAGCAAGAAAGCACCAACATTTATTAAATGTTACTTGTGCCCTTATTTTCAATTCCACTTACCCAAAATATTTTGTGCTTATGCCCTCTCTCATGCCACCTTCCTTATAAACAGACTTCCATCTAGGTTCGTAAACTTTGGAACACCTTTTCAAAGACTTCACAACACCATCCCAAACTACTCTAATATCAAAGTATTTGGTTGCTTAGTGTTTTCATCCATACCCAAGAGAAATCGAACTAAACTTGACCCTAGATCCCACAAATGTATCTACCTAGGTAATAAACATGGAGTTAAAGGCCATATTTTATATGACCTCAAAACTAGGTGACTATTCATATCTCGAGACACCACCTTTTATCAAAACCTCTTTCCTTATTCTACATTTAATCCTACACCAAACAACACTTCATATCTTCCCACCACCACTATCATTGATACCGACCAAATTACCACTTTTTCACATCTGCTACCGAACCTAACTCACCCACCTCTTATACACCTTTTCCCACACTTATTACCACCACTCCTAGTCTCATCCAGACCTTTTCCCATACAACTTATTCACATCCTTCAAACTGTACTCCTTCCATTTCTCTCATCCCTATTCCTACCCCTAACCCATAATAAATTCTACCCGTATCTCTAAACCTCCCAACTACCTACAAGATTATCATTGTGCTCTAATTAAATGTATCCATCTTTTTCCTTCATCCAATACATGTAATCCTCTTTATCCCACTTCTAATTACATTTCCTATAATAATTATCCACTAAATACATATTATTTGATTTATCCACTTATATTGTTTTTGAACCTACATCTTATACCTCTATTATCACTGATCCAAATTGGAAAACTTCTATAAATAAGGATTTATAGTCCCTCGTTGATATCAACACTTGCAAAATAACTACCATTCCACCTAATAAAAAGGCTATAGGTTGTGAATGGATATTTTAAAATCAAATACTAAGCCAATAGTACCATTAAAAGGTACTAGGCACACTTAGTTTCTAAAGACTTTAGCTAAACTAAATGGTTAAATTACCATGAAACCTTTAGCTATGTTATCAAGATGACCACCATTGGACTTTTTTTCCATTGCCTCCTCAAAAGGCTAGCTCTTACATCAACTTAATATAAATATAACCTTCCTCCATGGAGACTATGAAGAAGTTTACATGAAACCCCCTCCCGCCCTTCAAAATAATACCAAAAAATTAGTTATCAAATTAAGGAAATCTCTTTATGGCCTCTAGCAGGCCAACAAACAGTGGAACAATAAGCTCACTAATACCATTCTAGAACTAGGTTTTACCCAATTCAAAGCTTATTACTCCCTCTTCATTAAGAAAAAATATACATCTTTTATTTCTATTCTTGTTTATGCTGATGATTTAATTATTGTATGAACTTCTTTATTTATTTTCACTCACATTAAATCAACTTTAGATGCAAAATTTAGCTTTAAAGATTTGGGTGACCTTAAATATTTCCTTGGCTTTGAAATAGTAAGGCCATCCAAAGGCATATCTTTATGAAATGAAAATATTGCTAACATATTTTTCAGGATATCAACTTACAAGCATCAAAACCAACATCCACCCAATTGGATCTCACATACAACTTAAATATTGATCCTGAAAATTTTCTACAAGGTCCAACTCAATTTAGAAAACTAATAGGTAAACTCATTTATCTTACAAATTCACGACCTAATATAAGCTATTATGTGTTCAAGTTAAGTCAATTTCTATCCAAGCCCATATCCACTCATCTCCAAGCGACACTACAAATTGTCAAATACTTAAAGAACTCACCAGCAACTGGTATTTTTTCCAAACATCTCCAAGCCTCACATTAATAGGCTTCACGGATTATGATTGGGGATCTTGTCCCCTCACTCGCAGATTAACCTTTGTTTTTTTCTTCCTTGGGTCCTCAATTATAAGTTGAAAATGTAAAACAAGCAAGTGGTCTCACGTCCGTCTTCCAAAGATGAATATAGAACTCTGGCTAATTTATGTTCCAAGGCTCAATGGCCTACTATACCTTCTCAAATATTTCCACATCTTCTTGTTAGCTCGGGAATTTGAATTCTTGAAGAAAAAATTGCAAAGAGGAGTGAAAATGCTAAGTACAAGATGACCAGGGTAGAGTTTCAACAGACTGGTCATTTTGACTAAGGTGGTGAGTTTGACTCACCTACTAAGCATGGTGAGACTTACCGTATTTTGGATTCCTTGGATTAAATGGCCTAATATCTCGACTGAGCTTGGTTTAGAGGAGTCTCAGGAACAAATCCACAAGATTAGGATCACCCTCTCTTCAAAACATGTCTAGAATCTCGAAAAGGTTTGTAATGACTTAGCGTACTCGCTAGGGGAAGTTAGAATTCAACGGAAGCAATTAAAAGAGATAAGAGAATTTTTCGACCTAGGTAGAAGTTAAAGGCAATTGAAAGACTAAGGATACATGGAAGCAAAGTAGAGAACATAGGTCCCCGTAATAGGATATTTTTTTAGTTCTAGAGTGGTAACCGTTATCGACGGTTATTGATGTTTAATATATAAGTTGATATCATTTGTATAGTCAAGTTTAACAAGTTTTATCGTTAATTCCGGTAGAACTCAAAGTTTCAAAGTCATAGAGACAAACGAGTTTGTGAGGAAACGTGTATGAATTTGCGTCACGTTTATAATTCTTTAATCCAAGCATTCAACTTACTTTACTTTTATTTGTGTTCTTTGTTTGCTTTATCCTGTCAAGCAAATTTACATTGTTCTTATTGGTTGTTCTATCCAATTCCTACATATTCAAACATCAATATTCAAGTACAAACACTTTTTCTTCAAACTACTTTGCACAAGTTGTCCATAGGATTTTTTTGAGTTTAATCCCTTAAGTGAATTAAAACTTGTGATATGATTTATTAAAAACACCAGTAAACACTCCTACAACAAGCCGATAACTCTTTACAGCGACAATCAAAGTGAAATTCACATTGCCATTAATCAAGACTTTCATGAACAAACCAAGCACATCAAAATGGATTGTCACTTGGTTCGTGACAAAGTCCAACATAAACTTATTCATCTTCAACTATTTGATTTAGCCAATCAACTTTCTAATTTATTTACCAAATCATTACACTTCGGCCCTTTTACTTCTTTGGCTTCCAAAATAGGTTTGTATTCCATACACTTTTGTTTTAGGGGGATGTTAAAGGATATAATAGATTTTTTGTTGGACCAATCTTTATTTAATTGGTTGTTACCGGTCAGTTATGCAAATAAGGCCCAATATAGTTTGTTACAGTATTTATGATTTTTTTCTAAGTTAGTTTAACTTTTGTGAATATATAAATAGCTCAATAGAACCCTGGTATAATTTGAATTGAGTTAATGAAATTATTCTTTTTCAATATTTATTTTTTCTAATTTTGTATCACATTATGCAATTAGTTGCAAGATTTGACATCAAAATTAGAGCAGTAGAAAATCGCTCTTACAAAAGGTCGTTGCATGTAGTGCTTACCCTTAAGAGCATGATTATAGGTGGTTTTAATGAGTTGCTACACACTTACCAATGATGGTGTATCAAGGATGTTTGGATATTTGACAATTTTAAGAGGTTCTCTAGTGTGCAACATTCGTGAACAATCACACACTCCTTCGAATTAAAGTGGCTTCTATCTTATTATTAAATTCATTTCAGTAATGAAGGAAAAACACTGCAACGATAATATCAATTTAATCTCATTTCATTTTGGAAAAAACAACAATGGTAATAAGTTTATCAATCGCAACTTTAATATTAACTAAAGTCATTTCAATTTGGAAGAACAATTGCAACGGTAATAAAATCTAACGGTAGTTTTTTTATTAGTATAAATAGGTAATTTATTTTATCACATTTTTCATTCACATCAAGTCTAAATTTGGCCAATTTATTTTTATCTCATTTAAATTTTTTGTCTACACATTTCACTTGAAAATGAACCCCAATCAACATAACATGTGGTCCAATTTTATGCAAAATGATGGAAGTCCTCCTTGTATCCCAAATCAACAAAAACAACCCATATTTTGGAAATGCACCTCTTATTCCAAATCCACAATCCAAAATTTAAAAACTCTCTTTTTATCCAAAATCTACAAAATAATCCACCCTTTGGAAATTACTCCTATCATACATCATCTTATCCATATCAATCTCAACAATTTTTATCTGAATCAACTAACCCCAATATGCCTCTTGTGGTTCAAATAGGTAGTAGTGATGTGCAATTAAATGATCAAGAACATGAAACACCACAAATTTGCACTCAAGTTTGCTTAGAAAATACTAACCTTGGTGAAGAAGTTGCATCTGCACCAGTTGTGAATACGCCTAAAAAAAGATTCCAACCAAAAGAAGATGAAATTCTCATTTAATCATGGTTCAACATTTCAAAGGTTCCAATTGTTGGGTTTGATAAAAAAGGAGATAGTTTGTGGAAGAGAATTGGCGAAGCTTTTAACAAGCATTGTGACATCAATTACATAGAGAGGATACCAACGACACTAAAAGGTAGATGACGCAAAATTAATCCATATGTTCAAAATTTTGTTGGATGCTACAAATAAGCATTATCTACACAAAAAAGAGGGAACTTCGAGAATAATATCATGCAAGCTGGATATAGAATGTATTTCCCCGATGAAGGTAAAAAGTTTACATTTAAGTCTGCTTGGAGCTTCGAGAACAATAAGAAGCCTAAAAAAGTTTAAGATTCAAAAGCAAGAAGAAGCCTTAAGTTCTAAAAGGACTGGACATCAAAGAAGGAACATAAAGAGGAATCATGAAGAAGGGCATGATCGATTGTTAAATGATTATTTTTCAAAAACTCTAGTATACACAAATGAGCAATTTCGTCGAAGATACCGAATGCATAAACATGTGTTCCTTTGTATTGTGGAAGGTTTGGGTCAACATGATGAGTATTTCCAAATGAGAGTTGATGCAACTGGTAGTGGTAGATCAAGTCTTTCACCGCTATAAAAATGCACTGTTGTTATTCGTATGTTGGCGTATGGAACGTCTGCTAATAGTATGGATGACTATTTGAGAATCGATGTAACCACGACACTAAAATGTGTTGATAAGTTTACAAGAGGTGTGATCAACATTTTCAGAGCACGATATTTGCGAAGGCCAAACACCGAAGACATTGAACTCTTACTTCATATGGGGGAGGCACGAGGCTTTTCAGGTATGTTAGGAAGCATTGATTGTATGCATTGAGAATGAAAAAATTGTCTTGTTGCATTGAAATGCCAATATGTTTGAGCTGATATGGAAACCCCTTTGTTATGCTTAAAGCAGTAGCTTCACAAGACTTATGGATTTGACATGCATTTTTTGGGGTTCCGGGTTCAAATAATGATATTAATGTGTTAAACTAATCCAATATCTTCAACGATGATCTGCAAGGGAGAGCTCCTGAGGTTCATTATACATCAATTGTACTAAATACAACATAGGCTATTATTTATCAGAGGATATTTATCCTGAATGGGCCACATTTGTGAAAAGTATCCCTATGTCGCAAGGGGATAAGAGAAAAATGTTTGCCCAAC